>NW_017306515.1:519315-549725 GCF_000935625.1 Nanorana parkeri
CGTCAGTACGGTGGGGGGGGTTGCTGTTTTGCCTAGGGCAGCAGCATTTGTAAATACACCGCTGAGTGTGCTTATTGCAGCTTTCAACTGGGTGTTTTTTGGCATCAGTGTCTCTATTAGGGAGAATTTATGGACAAGACAGGAAGTTATAAGAAATCTCTCTAAAAAAGACACAGACAAATCACATTTTGAGTCGGGAAGGGTTCTAAAAATATTTTTATTGCTGTTATCTGTGTATTCCTGTATTCATGACAACTCTGCCCCCATTTCTTCAAACGGGTCACAGACAAAAATAACCTGATACAAATGTTAACGCTTCTCTATTATGTTGTAAACTAAATAGAAAAATATATACTGGAGTTGCACTTTAACTCCTTGGTGACACAGCTTCAGAAATAGTTTTTGTTCATGGGGACCAAAGCAATTTTGCCATTTCTGCTATTTCCATCTTCCTCATTCATTGCACCTACACAAATTATTTACCATATTTTTTAAAGGACAAAATGGGCTTTATTTTGATGTGACATATGTGTATATAAATTATTTTTTTGTTTTTTATTTTAAAAAAAAATGCAAAAAACCCCTAATTTTTCACAGTTTTTTTTTCACAGTGTAGCTAACAGAAAGTAATTCATACGAAATTCCTTCATTTATCCTAATTTATAGGGTATATCATATATCAAAAGGATTTCAGTTTTTTTTGCGAGTTATATTGTCACAAAATACAAGGAGTGAAATACAATTTCAGTGTGGAACAATTTTAGAATGTGGTATGTCTGTCATGAATGTTTTGTGTGTTTTTATAAGTAACTTTAATAGTCTCCTCAGCATTATATTTTCTTATAATTTTTTATGAAACATATTTTTTTTAACTTTTTTGACTTTGTAAAAAATTTTCAAAATGTTTAAAACTTTTAAAAACTGTTCATTTTTTTTTAAACTGTGCAAAATGTGCAGTATGTGAAGCTCTGTATAATTTGTCACTGCTATATAAATATCTATAATAAAAACATTTTATGGGTGAATTTATTACATTTTGGCAAATAGTAGACTATGCCTCTAAAGAGTGATTTAGATAAATGCATAAAATGTGTTCAAAATCATATATATGTTTTACATACCATAATATTCCCAGTTGGAAACAGGAGCTACTGCAATTCCACATTTAAAAAGGCCTGTCCCTTGACCAAGAACCATAGATGTTACGTAACCTCCATAGGACTGAAACAACAGTTAAAGAATTACAAGACATATTGTTAGCTGAAATAACAACATTGTGTACCCAAAAGATTAACCAGAACTGAACATGATTTGATTGTGGTGGCCTAGAGGTCCAGATTCCACCAGGAATGCTATATGTTTATCCTGCAGACGTCTTGGGGGGAAACAATAGAAACAAATCAAGGTGTTTTTACTTGTCCAATTGCCTTTTTTTCCTTCAGAAACCTTAGGCTGGTGGTGTCTATGGGTGCTTTATAGAAATTGAATCATCAATAGATCTGACTCAAATTGGCCTGAATTGACAACTATTATCCCATGTCGATACAATGACAGGGGCGGATTTGTAATTAGGCACAATATGAATAGTCATATAAATGATACCAATATCATCAGTGGGAACAGTTAACTCACATCACTTTATTATAAATTAACATACAATTGTAAGCCAAGTCAAGGCTAGGATAACAAGTAAATGTTTGTGTAAAAAAGGTTTTAGTTGCCTACAGGCTCCAGTGATGGAAATCTGGCACTGTGTCTACATGTGCCTTTAGGCCCAGTTCACACCAGGATGATCCAGTCATGCGGATTTGTTCCGTGCTGAACCGCCGACATGAAAAATCCCATATATTCCTTTGCTCTGTGCGATCCGTACCACCAGCTGTCCAAAATGCTCCCCGGGCTATTTTTTAGCACTGATCAGCTAATTTTCCATAGAGATTTCAAATGAAACGTGCTGATCAGCACGTTTTTGGCTGTTTTTAATTGCGTTTTAGCTCTGAAGTGCGATTAAAAACGTCCAAAAACGCTCTTTCAAAAATCGCACGGAAAAATCGCAAATACCTTACACATTAGCATGTTCTTGCTCTCTGTCCTCCTGTTCTTTCTCCCAAGCACCTCTCCTGCTGCCAAATCTAGTATGGAAACCCCTTATCATCAGGATAGAACAGTTGGGTAAAAGGAAACAGGCTCATGCACTTCAGAATAGTCCTTTCCACCTATCCACCTCATCAAGAAGCACTTCAACTGGAGTCCACTCTAAAGTTACTTTAATTTAGACACTGACAGATCAGGAGAACAAACACACCTCTAAGACATGTTTCCTGTAAAGCTGACATTTGGAAGGGGGGCTTTGGGGGCACCAAAGACATTAGTTTTGTGTAATGGTGTGTATCCCATTTCTTGTAGGCTGTTGCTACATTGTAAAATCTTCCCCTCTGTGCCCCCTTTGCACCCGCTGGATATTGCCCTCAGTGGCTGCCTTTCGTCACTGTGAGAGTTAATAGACGGTACTGCTAATTTGCAGAGTTGCACCACCCTCTGCCCCTCCGCCATTCACAGAGCTCATATTACTATTATCCCACAACATATGGTGTGCTGTGAATGAAGAAGAAGCAGTTAAATGACAGAATCTCCATTGCCCAGTAACAGGACACACTGCATTGTGGGATAATAGTCATACAAGCTCTTTGAATAGAGGAGGGGAGTGGGCCAGTGACAGAGGCTAGCAGCAGCGGCTGTTAATTCTCACAGCACTAGAACACAGCCGCTGTGGGCAATATTCGGCAGTTGTAATGAAGGCAGTCAGGGGAACATTTTACAAACAAGAAGCAGCTGCAGGTAATGGGATACACACCATTACTCATAACTGATGTGTTTGGTGCTGTATCCCCCCCAAAAGCTTTAGGGATTCAGCCTCTATTACAGCAAACTGTATGGTATCTCAGCGATTTCGGTATTCTGAAATAGCCATTTCCCTAAAGATAACCTCTTCACTTTTACACAAAAAGCAAAGCCTAGAATTCAGGGTAACCAAACAAGTGACAAAGGGCTCTAGAGAATTGAAGCAGCAGAGATTAACAATGTTTTACTTGGTTTACAGCTGGCCATATAGTGCATAGCAATAAATCACTGGACTTCGATCAAGGCAATAGAGACTTTATAAGCTGTAGGAATTTGGTCCTCACTTAACATTACTTGTCAAAATTGTTCTGTCTTGACACAGATAAAAGGATGGGAATAATGCACATACACAAGTGATGATTTGATATTGCAGTTCTAAGATGAAGGCTCTAGACTTTGTGAGGCCTTAGGCGAAACTCAAATGTGAGGCCCCCACTTACACCCATAATGAAAAATGAACTGTGATGATCAGTGATTAGAGCGAGCCCAAGGCCGGTGCAAAGATTTTGCCTACACAGGTCCCCCCCCTTCCCGGCACCCTCAGCCTTATGCTAGCACCAGCCCTGGTCCCATGTAACCTGGGAGGTGAGCTGATTAGGGTTGCCACCTTGTCTTCCAGCGAAACCCGAACACTCTAGCACAGTGCACCATTTTTTTTTGCAGAATATACAGGAGAGAGAGAGGAAAAACAGCCAGGAGAGAGAGTGAGGAGAGACAGCCAGAAGGAGAGCGAGGAGAGAGTGCTGAGGTGATATGCAGGCACAGCAGGGGGACTAGATTGCCAGGTGCCCAGCATGTATGGTGTGTGGAGTTGCAGGGCCTACATGTAGGCGCTGGAGCACAGGATGGCAATGAGCCGGCAGCATTTCTGGTGACACACAGCCAGTGGCAAAGCTAGACATTCCGTCACTCAGGACAAAGACTCCCCCCAGTAGATGTTCTCCATTCACACACACCCCGCCCCCACCCCACACTTTTGGGTTATCTTCTTTTGTCATGGTGGCGCCCCTCCTCATCCACCGCAGGTGAGGCTTCAAATCACCTCATTCTCCAGTTCTGCTTCATTAATTAAAGAGCCGCTCCTGGGCTCACTTCTATTTTCTCCCTGTGGGTGTGCGCTGTGTATTACAATCTGCCAGGGCACATGCCGTATGCTCTGCAAAACAAATTAGTCAAAGTGGAGGACCTAGGAAACTATACCTCTTGCATATACCACAGTGCAGTACAGAAAAAACTGAACCAGTCACAACAGTCTCTCCAACAAAGGAGCTTACACATGTCCCCCACAGTCACACAGGTCAGTACAAGTACCGATACTTTTCCACAAGTACTCGCCGGTACTAAGATACTTTTTTTAGTGTCATGTGACAGTTTTTCTAAAATATTACAGACTAATGATTTTAGGACGGGACACAGCTAGAACGGGACACAGACAAAGTGGGAATCTGTACATTATATCTTCCAATATAGTGTTCAGATTCTCGGTTCGTCTGTGTCCCGTTCTAGCTGCTTGCCCCCATGCAGGGGTGTAACTAGAAACCAAAGGGCCCCATAGCAAAAAAAAATGTATGGGGCCCCCTCCCCAAAAGAATGCAATTAAACATTCTCCACTAATGTTCCTGCCCAACAACGCTTATATTTGCTCAATCCAGTTTCTAATAAATCTCATGTGTGAGAAGGCAACACAGCTTTTGCACAACATACCTACCATGTGTTATAGTGTGGCAGGTGCATTGCATTGCCATTCATTTAAATTGCACCCCAACACACCTCGCAGGCGCAATGTGCTCTACCGTGCAACATGCCATGCCTCAATGAAGTGAAGTAGTAGTGCATGTGTTAGTGTGCCATTCAAATATTAATTGCATGGTACCGTGCAAAAAACACACCAAAGTGGTGTGAATGAGCCCTTTAGGTATGCATTGTGCACCTCCCCTCAGATTCAGTAAAGGTATGCAAAAAACAATTGTTTGCACCCGGTCCTCTCACCTCCTGCTCTTGCTGCTGGGGCTGCACTGCTACACCAGGCTGGGCTGCGGATGGAGCGGAGTCCCAGCAGGGGAATGTGGAGTGAAGTCCCGGCGGGGGAGCGCTCTGACACGTGGACCGACGAAGGTGCTTTTTTTTAGCTCCCTCCACAGCGCCGACTTTGTCTATCCCTGCTTTTGATTAGGCGAGTTAGATGACCGCGAGGCCCTCTGTGACCGCGAGGCCCTCTGTGACCGCGAGGCCTAAGGCGATCGCCTAACTCGCCTAATTAGAGAGCCGCCTCTGTTTTGAAGCTCAAGTACAACTTTCTGACAGATTATTATATTATTATTTCAGGTCAGAGGAGTGAAACTTGTAATAAGGAACTCCACAGTGATCTATGTTATGACATAATCCCATGCAAAAAAGGACATCCCTTTCTTTGACAAAAAAAAACAAAACACAGTATTTGGGGGAAACCCATGGCTGCAAACACAGTGTTAATATTTCTCTGTGAAGGTTCTCATTCATCCAGGTCATGGTATATTGTAGAAAATAAATCAAGGCAACTGGCCTTGCTGAATTTTTCTTGAAGACGTTTCGCTGCTCCTCTGCTTAGCTTTTTGAATTGAGAAAGCTAGTTGGATGAGCATTGAAACATCTTCAAGAAAAATACAGCAAGTCCACTTGTCTTGATTTATTTTCTACAGATATAGTAACAATGTTTTTTTCTTAGTTTGTTAGAAGATTTTATGTATTTTCTAAGCATTTCACAAGCAGCTTTTGTGAAGCCCACACCATATACCACCCTCCAGCTTCAGTCTAGTAATGATAAATACGAATCTTAAGGTGACTCGGGCAGCTAAAATAGATTGTGAAAAGCATATCGCCACAGTCAGTAAGAGGAAATTTAAAAAATTCTACCAATATATAAACAGTAAAAAGGTAAGACAAGAGCAGATAGGCCCAAAAAAGGATGAAAACGGGAGATTAATTAAACAACAGAGAGAGGGCGGAGGTGTTGAATTCTTTTTTCTCCTCAGTATACACTCTGGAAAAAGATGGGTTTAATGTAGATAAGAATGCAAATAGCTAATTGCAAAACATACCACAGTGGTTGACGGTAGCCGGGGTTCAACATAGACTTGAAAAACTTAATGCAAATAAAGCATTAGGACCAGATGACCTGCACCCCAAGGTACTTAACCTCCCTGGCGGTATTCCTGAGTTTGGCTCGGGGTTAACTTTCAGTACCAGAAGCGGTAACCCCGAGCCAGACTCGGGAATGCACAGAAAAGTGACACTTACCTTGTCCCTGCGAGCCCGCGGCGTCTTCTGCTGTACGCGGCCGGCATCTGACTTTTAGTTTAGTTTTTCGGCCGTCACAGCCGGTGGGAAATTCAAAAGTGAAAAATGACATTTACACAGAATACACACAATACAATGTAATCTGCTATGATTACACTTATGTATCAAACTATTTCATTTCAATTGTGTCCCTAGAGCTTTGTCCAATGCACTGCATCACACTTTTTCACAATTATAAGAAATTATAATATAATAAATAATGTCTACTGGACTCTTGTTTGGACAGATTTAGGTGAGTTATTCCTAAGATTTACTAGGAATTACAGGCCTACAACGTAAAACAACAAATTTCCATGAAAAACATGTACCGCTTTGGGATGGTAAAATCCTGCATAATCATACCGCCAGGGAGGTTAAGGAACTCAGCCAGGTAAAAGCGAGACCATTATTTCTCATTTTCAAGGACTCCTTAATGACTGGCAGAGTACCAAGTGACTGGCGGAAAGTACCGATATTCAAAAAAGGGTCAAGATGCCAACCTGGGAACTACAGACCAGTCAGTCTAACATCAATAGCATGCAAACTATTAAAGGGAATGATAAAGGACTACTTAGTAGAGTTTCTTCATGAAAATGGTATAATAAATGATAACCAGCATGGTTTTAGGAAGGACCGTTCCTGCCAGACCAACCTACTGACATTCTACGAAGAGGTAAGTAGATATCTGGATGGAGGGAGGCCGGTGGATGTGGTGTATCTGGAATTTTCCAAAGCGTTTGACACAGTACCACATAAACGCTTAGTACACAAGCTGAGGTCTATGGGCATAGATTAAATGTTGTGTACATGGATAGAGAACTGGCTACAGGAGAACTGGCTACAGGAGAATGTGTCCAGAGAGTATCCATAAATGGCTCCCTTTCAGATTGGTCTAGGGTCATGAGTGGCGTGCCTCAGAATTCTGTGCTAGCCCCCATACTATTCAACCTGTTTATTAACGACATCGGGGAGGGCGTGAATAGCCATGTTTCCGTGTTTGCTGATGATACTAAAATTGGGAGAGTAATGGAGACGGACTTAGACACTATAACACTACAGGAGGACCTGGATAAAATAGGGGAGTGGTCAACTATATGGCAGATGAGCTTTAATGTTGATAAATGTAAAGTAATGCATCTTGGGGTTAAAAACAGGCAAGCAGAATACACATTAATGGGAACTCCACTAGGGAAGTCAAAAATGGAAAAAGATTTGGGGGTCATAGTAGACCACAGATTGAACAATAGTATGCAATGCCACGCTGCGGTAAATAAAGCAAGCAGAGTACTGTCTTGTATTAAAAAGGGAATGTACTGTAGAGACAAATAAATAATTTTGCCACTGTATAGATCGCTGGTTCGGCCTGATCTGGAGTATGCGGTCCAGTTTTGGTCACCTATACAAAGGAAGGATGTGCTTGAGCTGGAAAGGGTCCAGAGAAGGGCAACTAAACTAATTAAGGGGATGGAGTACCAAAGCTGTGAGACAAGGTTACTAAATCTAAACATGTTGAAGTGAGGAGATTAAGGGGGGACATGATTTCGATGTACAAAGCATGTCCCAATGCTTTTGAATGGGAATTTTTCTTTTTTTTCTTATACGGCCAGATTCTTCGGCAGCTTTGTGAATAGACCCCTATGACTCCATTGCCAAACCGAAACAATAGCTTTCCTTGTAAGGAAGATAGTGGATTCTTACATCTCCCACTGCCCATGCTACCAAAGCTCACTACATTTAGGAGACATCATCCTTCAAAGTCTCTTCTGAAACCAACACTTCCTGGAGTGTCAGTCTCCTTTTCCCCTGCTGTGCTCAGGAGTTCCTCCGGCTGACCTCAACGTCAATACTGTGGCCTCTATGTACTGCTTTGTGTGCTCACATGGGCTAAACAAACCACAGTAGCTCAATCTATCTCCAATCTGTAATCACAATGATTAGCCTTTCCAGCTGCAGTCTACATTTCCAAAACTGCTTGCAGGATCAGTTTCAGGATTGGATTCTACAAAGGATATCCATCAAATTGATGAATGAACAGAAAGTTGCCAGAAGCAGGAGGAGGTGGGCTGGTCTTGAACAAATTTTGCATATCAGAACATCCTGAGTTTCTGGGGACCTCATGGTTCCATACATATTCTGTACCAAAAAAACTGTAGGTGAAAGAACAGCGAGAACATATGCGATTATTTCATGTTACTCAGTGGCTTTAGGATAACTGTTCTCTATTTCTTTATTTCAGAACTAGACCATATACAGGTGAAACTCGAATAATTAGAATATCGTGCAAAAGTAATTGCAGTAAGTGCTGCAAAAGGGGCCCAAACCAAGTACTGAGTACATATGCATGCTTGTACTTTTCAGAGGTCCGATATTATTCTATGTACAATCCTTGTTTTATTGATTGCATGTAATAATCTACTTTTTTGAGGTTGTGGATTTGGGGTTCTTGGGGTTTTCATGAGCTGTAAGCCATAATCATCACAATTATGACAAATCACGGCTTGAATTATCTTGCTTTGCATGTAATGAGTCTATCTCATATATAAGTTTCACCTTTTAAGTTGCATTAGTGAAATAAATGAACTTTGCACGATATATATTATATAATTATTCGAGTTTCACCTGTATGTCTTAAAATACTGTGTCTAAACAATGGTTTATACTGATAAATGTAAATCAACAGTCTAAACAGAATTATCGCCCAGTAAAGCTGGAAAATGACTTTGAATAATATTTCCTACTTAATCTGATGTCAGTAATCATTTTTGTGTCTAGTCGTTTGCAATGTCATTATCGTTCGTTGAATATTCTTCTTATACTCATTGAATTTGTATCGAATCTCTCCAAAATGGGCTAATCTATGGCAGGCCTTTGTCACGTGTAGATAATGTGAATAAGGAGAACTGCTTGAAGGAGTTCTGACTGCTATTATTATATATCAGTCCAAAGTGCATCAAATGAGGGCAATTACATGACTAACTAGGATAAATAAACAGATAACAGTTAGGAAAAGGTAGAACTTTGACTAGTTTATATTTTCAAAGTCAAACAGGACTTTCAGCTTTAATATCACACAAAAAAAGGAGAACGCTGTCTACTCTCGATCTTTGATCCACTATTTGTTTTAATTTTTCCACCCGGTGTAAAGGCAGACCTGGTGGACCAAGTGGAATACAAAAAACATATAAGGGTAATTCATAAAAACTGGAGCAGACAAAATCTGGAGCAGTGGGCCATGGCAACCAATCAGCTTCTCTCTTTCATGTTCGAAGCTTAACTGAACAAACTGAAGAGAGAAGCTGATTGGTTGCCATAAGAAATCTGTCTGCCCCAGTTTTCATGGATTCCCCCTTTGGTGGTTTAAGGAAAGAATAGGCAGATTTTTCCTTATTTATGTGCTGTTGTAAGGTGGAGCCGAGCCCTTTGGGAGCTGGGAGTCAGAACCCGGCACAGGAGTGTGTTGCTAATGTGTATCTGCAGCTAAGCAACACTTTTCAGGTTTTCAGCTTTAATGGTTTTTATTTAGGCAGAAAATTGCTCAACCATTTTGCCAAATCTAGCAAATCTGAAAAAATATACACCCAAAAATATTTTTTTTTACTCATTATGGTTTCCTAAAAACTATTATATCTACAGATGATGCTCATTGTAAACATTTCTAGATACCTGACTGTCACACCTAAGTGAGTTAGTTGGATATCCCATTACAAAATAATGAGCATTAGTGTGGAGCCCCCCTCCCCCTGTGTGGGAAGGCTTTGTATTTGGAACATATAGGGTCATTTGTTTCATTTTAATTAGCCAATTAACCTGAGGTAGAGTTAAAAATATAGAATTTTACAAAATAATAAAATATATTTTATAATGTATGATTCTGCTTGTGCATCAATTCCATCCAAAACGTCTTTCTCTATGTTTGATGGAGTGGAATGGTGTTCAATCCACCACTGGGCCATTACTGTCACTGTAGAGACTGGTGGGGGAGACCACACTATCCCTAACAGGACTTGTCACACCAAGAATAGTCTTTCACCCAAATTATTCACCAAACTGAGATCATTAAATTCTCCTGTACCACATTGCAGCTGAAACAACATTTCTCGGCCTTCCACCATAAGGATACTTAGGGTGACAGTACTGTCTTAGCTAAAAGAAAATGTGTCATATGAGCAAGTCTCTCTTGGCCTAGGTGCCAGATAGTGAGAAAGACCTGGCCTTGATAAATACATCAATTAATAAATAAATAATCAAAACTATGAAACAACTTTAGATAACACAATGTGTCAGAGCATACCACAACAAATTCAAAACTGCCCTTAGGGTGGCACATAGACCATTGCACATTTAGCATGCTAATATTACCCAGTACTTGATTGTAGAATTGGTACACACTACCCCCTTCTTACACATGGCAGACCTCTGTGGGGTGAGGTGTGTCTATCTTTCACCAATGAAGCAAAGGCTTTTCAGGCAAGATCCAGGGTATTCTTGGGACCAATGTTACTTTAAAGAGGTTCTGGTATATGCTGCCATCTTATGGTGTCTGTAGTTATGCCAGAATTATATATTTTTGTTTTTTAAGTTTATTTTTTAAATGTGACCATTGTAAATAATTACATTTACAATACTTATAAGGGTATAGTCACAGATCAAACAGACAGCTAATCTAATCATTGATTAGCTGTCTGTTTGAGTTTATACTCAACTTGCTAGAAAATGTGACTACACCAGGAGAATCAATTTCCTAGCAAACCTTGAGAACATCTTAGCCCATTCTTCCTCTGGGAGTGTCTAATTAATCTCTATGGTGGTCTAGCTCCTCCTCCCCTCACCTCCCTATCAAACTTTTAAGGAAAAACTCTGGGAAAAATGTTTATGAACCCATGAAGTGAGACTACCCTCGCGGTGCAAGGGTTAACTGCTTCTTTTTGTCTAGAGACTAAAATAAAAAAAACTCACATGAACCTTGGAGTTGGTTTGCTCTTAGACTATCTATCCTCTCTTCCCCTCCGCTGCAGAAGTCTAGGATTCTCGAGTCATCCCGTCCAATAAACTGTATTGGATGTGAGGACACCGAGAGACATAACATCGCTGAAGCATAGGAGAAAAGAGGCCGGAGGGAGCGCTTTGACAGACGGAATTTTTGTACTTTCATTTGCTGCTGGGGAGGCACGAATGGGAAAAAGACAGAGTGTCACATGAGTGACAGTTCTGAATCTGGTGGAGCTGCTAACATCACAATCAAGATGGCGGAATCTAGCAGCAGTCTCAGGTAGGGATGCACTGATACCGTTTTTTCGGTATCGAGTACCGATATTTATATTTCAGTACTCGCCAATACCGAGTACCGATACCGCTACTTCCGGTAGCATAGAGCCAGCTTCTCGGGCAATCAGGAAGCCAGGCGGCATGTCATTACCCACCACCTGGCTTCTTGATTGCCCGGGAAGCAGACTCTATTCTGTTTGGCCAGCTCGATGCTGATTGGCCAGGAAGCCTGCTTCCCAGCCAATCGGCATCAAGGCTTGCCAAACAGATCGGACAATATGTTGACACGACCCCCACCCTGCAGGCACCTCATTCCCCATAGATCCTTAGCAACAGTCATTACTGTACCAGTCCCTCGGCCAGCTGGGCACACACCGCTCTCCATGATCTGCCCACGTCTCCTGTGTGTACAGTGCCCACGTGATCGTCCCTCAGCCTGCTGCTGCGAATGTGCTCTCATTCAGATATCCTGTGCATGCACAGTAGCAGGCTGAGGGCCAAACATGTGGGCGCTGTGCACACAGGAGACGTGGGCAGATCCCGGAGAGATTGGAGAGCGATGTCTGCCCAGCTGGCCGAGGGACAGGTATGGTAATGACTGCTGCTAAGGATCTATGTGAGTGGAATGATTTGTCTGCAGAGTGGGGATCGTGTCACCATATTATCAGATTTGTTTGCCCAGCTCGATACTGATAAGCTTCCCGGCTCCATGTTCCCTCGAGGCACTGCCGGTCAGAGGAAATTTCCCTCTGACCGGAAGTTCCAGTATCGGGAAAGGTATCGGAGCATTTGGGCAAGTACGAGTACTCACCCAAATACTTGGTATCGGCACTGATACCGATACTAGTGTCCATATCGGTGCATCCCTAGTCTAAGGGATTTTGAATGACTCCCCAAGGAGGATTTTACAGACATAACAAGCTTAAAATACAGTACCTTAAAGGCAAATATAATCTCAGGGGAAGTTTTTTTGTTTAAATATATTGTCTGGCGATAGGGTCCCTTTAAAGCGTAGTTTATACTTGTTTGTGATATGCATATATAGTTTTAAGCACCCTGATCAGATCAGTGTATATTACTGTTGGACAGGGACAAAATACCTATAAAATACTGCCATATGCTGTAAGTCTTATCACACCAACCCTTATAGTTAGCCTCCAGTACATACTTGAAATATGTCTGTCAGGTTTACAAAATATGGTGAGGTGGGGAAGTCTCTTCCAGGGATCCCTACTACTCGGCGCTGGTCCCCATACCTATTGCACAGCTTTTATGGTGGTAGTTCTGCTACTGCCGGCAGTATTTGAACCAGAAGAAACTGCTTATGTTAGCATCAAAATAAAAAAAATGAAACTTACCTCCAACCTGAAAAAAAATTGGCATATTGCTTCAAAATATATACAGCCATGCAATGACCTATGCACATAAAATAAAGACCTGTCTATAGAAAAGGATCAACATGTACATTAACACATGTATGTTATGAGCTGCAACTAAAACGTTATCAGACCAGCATAAAAACATTAAGGCAGATTTCATGTCTGAGCCCACATCCTGCCTAGTCAATCAAGACAGCAAAGTAAACAGCATTATAGAGACCTATACACTGGCACCCAGCAACACCAGACGTTGCTGGAGAGCATTATGGGAGAATAGACTGGGACTTAATCCAGTTCCATGCAGATTCCCACCATGGAAAATAATGGCTGACGAATTTAGCGGAATCCTGAGATTATCAGTATTTGTGGTAGACGTTAAACAAATAACTCATATTGAAAGGGACATTTCTCTGCATGAGCTCTTAATGGATGCTCTATAAAAGCAGTGATGGAAATAGGACAACATATTCATTTAAAACTGATGGTCAATCAGATTAATATTAAAATGTTCCTATAAACAACAGGCATTTTACTAGATATCACATATTTACATAGCTAATCGTGAGCAATAAAATCCCTTGCAGTGTCATAATTAATTCTTTTTACTCTACCAGTACTGATCCTCATGGAACTAAATGTGTTTCTTATCTTTTATGGACCCAATATGTATGGGTATATGTATAGATGGTGTTATGGATAAAGGCATCTACTTGCATGTTAAATAAAAATGATTATTCAGTCCACCAAAGAATATTATAGGTGGACCTGGTAGGCTAAGATAGACCCTGGTTCCTTATATGCCATGAATATTCCAGCAGCAAGATCTCTCTGCTCTCTGTTTCTTTACACCTGGGAGTTCCTGCTTACTTTTGAGGGTTCCAACCCATCTTTCTGCAGATGAGAGAGAGAGTGGGAACCTGTTATAATGGCCACAGCATGTATGCAGACCCGGGAACTTAGGTATACATCTCACCAATAGAGACCAGAAGAAGTGGCTGAACCCTCCAGCAACTACAAAAAACTGTTTTGGGTGGACCTGTTCTTTAAGCATGTTCTAATGCTTTCTGAATTCCTGAAATCAAAACAGAATACATTTTCTTGTGTCTTTTATGATCAGCATGATTCTGTAATCAATACTAAAGTTAGTCCCATAGAAAGCATGTTTGATGGAGAGACAACATGACTGTGGGTCCTGTGGGAATCAGGTCAATGAAAGAGTCAAAAGTGTAATCAAGAAGGCCGTAAAAAAGAAGGGGGTCAGCTGGTAGGGAGGAGCTACAGGGGTTGGTTTTTAAGGGTTGGGGGCTAGGAAGGCCAGTCCACAGGATTATTAAGAGCTACAAAGTTTTATTTAGCACTGGTTTTATAGGCAGTTGAAGATACCACTAAACTGCAGATTTCTCAAGATAGCAAATGTGGACTAAGAATATCAAAACCTTACAAAATGATTTGGTTACATTTCTTCTCACATAAATAAGGTCATTGCAGTTTTACCAAATAAGTTTATATTTTTGTGGCAAAAAGATTTACCTTTGCCTGTCCTATATATTTCTAATTACAATGATAATTTCTAAATCAGCCTAACATAACATAAGTGAGGATTCAGAGACACTGTATTTACAGCAGCTATTATTTGTATGAAAAGATTTCTACCAAAGATTATAAATAATTACACCACGTATACAACATACTTACCCATCCCCAAATGGCTATTCGACTTTCATCAATAAATCCCATTTCAATGAATTTTCTGAAATGATAAAGCCAAATAATATAGCCAATTAATTATAACTTAACAGTGGCACCTCCTTCAAGCACAAAATCTACAATACAGTAAATTAAATGATAGCTTTCATGACTTTTTTACATTTTAAAAAGACATCCATATATCCTGATGAGGGTATTGAATGTAGGGAAAATACTTCCCACATTGTTATAACTGTCTATATGCCTATATAATGAGGACTACAGTTACCAGTATCTGTTCATAATTATAATCATTGTGATCTTTTGAGCATATGATGTTGATTCTATTGATTTACATGTTTGCATAAGTGATTTAATTAAGATAGTGAGACAGAGAGCATTTAGTGGCTGTGTTTAATGTTTTAGATTTTTATACAATGCAGTGGATTTTAGCATGCATCCAGGATTTTCCTTCAAATGATACCTATGGTTACATTCCATAGTAGCAAATATGGTGGACTGAAGTGGGAAATATTTTTTTTTTAATAAACGTACCCATCGTCTCACGAGTCCCTCAGGTCACATTTTAGGTCCTTGTAGTCTAGTTGTAGGCAAGCTTGGCACTCCAGCTGTTGTGGAATGAAGTTTGTAGTTTTGTAGTTTGGAGGTTTACCACAGCTGGGGTGCTGAGGTTGCCTACCCCTGTTGTAGTCTCTTAAAGCATATCTAAACCCAAATAGAGGAATATCATATTAAAGCTTACCAGTCCTTAAATGTGGTGGCTGCATTCGTTTTCTTTGTTTAGGCTTTTTTATTTGTTTTTACCTGGCAATCTGGCCAGTAACACATGTCCTGTCTTATGGTGTCTCCACTCTATAGAGGGGCAGCAGAGCCATCCGTGGACAGTGGCATTGTTAAAATGTGGAGAGGGTAGTGTTTGGTGACCCCAGCACATTTAGGTGGGCTTGAGTAACAAATTAAATCTGAACTCCAGCTAACACTTTTTAAGCAGTTTCAGCAACAGGTTTTTTTGGGTTTACAGGTTTTATATAATTTAATAAAAGTTGACCATTGTAAGCCCCCCTATCATAAAATGCTTTGCTGACCATTGGAAGCACCCATGTCAGTGTTAAATGGTTTGTTAACAAATGTAAGCACCCCTGACAGTGTTAAATGGTTTGTTGACCACTGTAAGCACCCCAGTCAGTGTTAAATGGTTTGTTGACCAATGTAAGCACCCCTGTCAGTGTTAAATGGTTTGTTGACCAATGTAAGCACCCCTGTCAGTGTTAAATAGTTTGTCCCAACCCTCTATGTGCCATTTTGTTGGACAGCTTGGCATGCTAAAGAAAAATATGTTTTAACCCTTTGGATAGGTGTGATTCAGTTATAAAATCCAAACAATTTTTTCAACCAAAATTTCAGCAATATGATTCAATGAAGTCAGTCAACCAATTGAGTCTACTCTGTCAAAGGCTATGTAATTCTGTTTAACCACCCTTGAGATTTACACAGCCCCACCAGATGGAACAGCTAGGTTGATGATCTTTATGTTTGTACTGCAGTTAAAGCTGGACTCCAGGCATACTTTACCCTTCCCCCCAACCAATAGCTGGGTTAGTCAGCATACAGAAGACTGCAGCAGTGTGATGGCATCACAAAGAGGAGACCAATGCACAGACTCAGACACATGGTCAATTCCCTTTTTTTCAACCTGTCATTGGGCAGTTAATGATCAGAAGCATACTGATAACACTCTCTCCTACTGTTACCATGTTCCTTGTCAGCACATGTACATGCAGCATCATCTGATTGGGCTGCTTGTGACTGCCCCTGTCCTAGGCTAAAGTTGGGTAAACACGTGGGCTGAAAAAATTGAACAAAAATTGAAGAAATTCCTCCATCAACACGTATGAGCGTTGATGGACGAATTTCCCTGCCACCAGCCACTGTCAGAATACTTAAACAAAGATGATTGGCTGCCAGCTCCATTTGGCTGAGGATTTTCCAACCTGCTCCTTCAATCAGCTCATGGAAGGGTGCCAACAGCGGTGCCAAGAGGCCGTTTAATCAGGAATTGACAGAACCGTGTGTACCCTACTTAAGTTCTATTGTACAGGAGATTACATCAGGATGATATCTAGATGCTTTTAAAAATATATTTATTTCTTTTTCAATAAATAATTACTTAAATGGTGTTTTTATATCTGATCGGAATACAGCTTTAAATGTTTACACGTGCTTTGACACATGTTTACATATCAGGGAACATGTATTTCTTAAAAAAAAACAGTTGGATCTACACCAATTCCTAATAAAAGCACACTGCACATTAATGCAGATATTATCTATTTGTTTCTATAAGGCCAAGCAGTTCATATCTTTACTACTCTATACTCTCCTTTCAATGATATGCAAACATAGAATAACCTAAATCGATGAAATTAAAATCCAACATTTCTAATTGTTGTAGAACTATAGAAGCCAGCATTCTATGGCATGCAGCTAATCAACAACAGGGGAATAGATTGCCTTATTTGAACTGAATAAGAGTAAAGGAGGGAGCGAGAGAGAGAGAGAGAGAGAGAGAGAGCAGTGTACACTGTATGTAATGTACAGCATACAGAAATACATAGCTTTGTAAGTTTTGTATCATGTTACTTTCAATTAAATTCAGCCATCTCTCTGTTCCATGAAGTTCACATTCCATCTCTGTAATCCATTCCTTTTAATAGTTTCCATCTGTTTTGTGCCATTCAGTAAACCTAAAAGTTCAGTGTTTATTCCTTGAAGAGTAATTCTGTGACCTCAAGGATCATTAACAACCAAGTGATGAAATAGGGGTTACTTTATATGACGTTACATCTTGTTGGAGAAGGCTGGCACAGGATCAAGTTCAATGAGGAACAATGCTCCATTCACTGGTGGTAAGTTTGAAACCGATATGTTTTATTATCACAAGTGAAAACTGTGGACTTATTTAATACCTTGGATCTGGTAATATGTAACATACCAGCTATCTGGATGAAAGATAACATACACTGATCGAAAACACATTTACTTATACAGCCAGTCACATGAGTACAGAACTCTGAACAATGGCATTTTGTATACTGTGACTTCATAAAACATATTTAAAATATATATGAGTGAACTGGATTAGACAGCTTGGCCATCTAGATTGGTGCAAATGCTTTTTAAGGCTGGCTCCATGTGTGTGTGTGTGTGTGTGTGTGTGTGTGTGTGTGTGAGTTACCATGTGTGTGTGTGTGCTTTGGTAAACACCTACATTTTGGGGGACATGCCAATAATTTGTAGAGAGCCCCTAAAGCTCAACAGTGCAGTAAACTCTACTCTTACCATTCAACATTGCCACCCTTGACCCCCCCCCCTTTCATAGCAGAGTACCCCCTTCAATTCAGGAGCCCCTTTCCAGAAGTGTCACTTACATCAGGTGTTTTGGGTGCCATCTATATATGTGGCAGGATGGTAGAGGGTGGGAGGTGGAGCAGGTGTGGATAGAAGAAAACTCCAGATAAATACTTCCTTCTGTTCTCTTTTTAGTGCTGGGGGCAGCCCGGGATACATCCGCCCTAGATCAGCATCATGCATTTTCATAGTTTTAGTGGGACATTCACCAGCTCTATAGCAACAAATGATTCCATGTATTCTCGCTGTACAATGTCATTAGTTGATATGGTGCTGGCACAGAAGTACTGTCTCCCAAATTAAATTAATATGTTTTTCTATGGTCATGCCAATACTTTATAAATGGACCCTCTTGTCAGCCCCAGCCAATTATACAGTCTAGAAAAGGATTTTATGTATATACGAGCACTTCTTCCTGCCTCCCTGAGGGTTGCTCCACGTATTTCATTCCTCTTGAAAAGTTAGTCCAGACCAGTGAAGCAGCCATCTATTGTGCTGATCAAAGTGTATCTGAGCCCAAAAATGTAATACAGTATATTACAGCTTAACAGTCTTTAAAAAAAGGTTGTAGGACACTTTCAGTCCTTGGATGACAACATTCACTCACATTGCTGTATCAGAACAAAGGAAAAAAGATAGAACCACATAACCCAGTCCCTCTTCTATTGTCCATAACACAGAGGGAAGTGATTCTGTGGTCCTCAAAAAACAATGTAATTAATAACAGTCAAAACAGGTAGAAAGCACAGGAATGTATCAGCTCACAAGATTTCCAGCAAGATCAACAGTTAATTATATTTAGCAAACATATATAACATAAGCTTTCAGTAGTACATTTTACAGACCAAAAGGGAACAAATAAGCGAAGAACATTTTTAGGGTTTACCAATACTTTAAATAAACACACTTGCTTGAGTGGCTGCCGTTGGTATATGCTATTGGAGTGAAAATATTCTCCCATAATTGCCATACACACAGCAATTTTCAGACAATTTCAACCACTTTCAAACAGCTTTTAAATGTAAAAACATCGGAACAGGTCAAGGCAACTTATAACCTAGTCTTCAGATCATTTCTCGGTGGCCACAGAAACCATTGGTGGTAGAATGTATTAATCTATTTGATGATTCTTGCAATGAAAAACTGGTTGAAATTGCCCTATGTTGCCAGCATCAGGCTCTGGTTCATGTAATAGAATCCTTCTGTGTACCATCACTCTGTTAGGATGTGTACCACCAGTGTAGATGCCACACTTCCTTAAACACTGCCTTTGTTCATTCTGATATAATTACATTCCTAATTTCATTGCCAGCTGCTTGACTTTATAACCTATTAAGCTTATGAAAATGATTTTACATTCCACTAATTAAAGCAATATATCACAGAAAGGCCCCTGTCGGAGCGAAGTGGTATAAAGTTCGGAAATATGTCTAAATCCCGGGATATGCTCTGTAATCTTTCCCACCTTCTCTGATGTCCCTTTCCCAGCTCAGCTGCTATCTGATATACATCAGGAAACCTCAGTCTAAATCCAGCATAATGAATTTTGGCAGCCTAGAATATTTGAGATTCTTTGTGAACCTACTTTTAATCCATACCGGACAGCCAGCATGATTAGCAAGTGTTTTTATTCGCGTGCAGAATAAAATATGATCCTTAAAATAAAATATCAGTATTCTATACAATAGCTTAAACTGGGAGGCTCCTATGTCATTACTCTTCTCTATTCTACTCTACTCCCACAATTCAAGTGTCAGATTTACACGCTCAAGGAGAAAGAGTTGTTAGCAGATTCTTGCTGTTTTGCATGCACTCATGGAAGGTTTTTCGCTCCTATGAGTGAGTCCAGTCCTCCATGGGATGCTGTAAACTGCAGGGGGGTGTAAAATACCGAAGCCAATGGAGGCCCATTTTGTGGCACATGAATAGACCCAAAATAGCCATTTTAAGTCTATTCTACCTTTAAAAACCACCAACAAACACCTTCATTTCACCTTTCCCATCAACTCCAAAGCATTTAGCCAAAATGGTTGGTAAATCTCTCTCAGTTTTGCTCAGCTCTACACAATCACACATCTGATAGCATTCATTGGTACTGGATAGTATACAATAGTAATTATTTGAACACTGTGTTTTACAATGATAATAACATAAACTCACCTTACAGCAAATATCTGATCCTCAACCTCCAGTGATCCCAGCTTTTTATATACAGCATGCATAAACTTATCCCCTTGGTAAGCTGTTCCTCTGCCATCTACTGATGCAACAATAATGTCCTCTGAGCCTGAGAGATATGTCCTCCAACCAAATGCAAACGCGGTTGTCACTTCCTGGCTGCAGGGCCCTCCATACCTTAAAGATGTGTTAAAGTAGAATTCCAGCTTACATCATTTGGTTTAAAACAATATATAATAATGGTAAAAGCATTGCATTGTAGCATAGATATGTGGTTAACCAAATGAAGTCAAAAGCAAATGTAAGATACATAACAGCATACTTTGTTATTGGTATCTGCACCCTTGAATCCATCTTTATCCCTCAAGAAAGCTTGCTCATGTTATCAGATTACAGTTGGGCTAGTAATGCACAGGTCATGCAAAAACATCATAGATTATTTCATGATTAGTGAATTAGGGAGGGGAAGCCTAATTGCTCATCTCGAGCTACCTATACATCAACGTGTGAAAAAAAGTAATTGCTACGAGGGCTGTGGTTTAGGATGTGGCCCCTTTATCTTTATTCATAAAGAGGTTGAAGGCAGGATTCAATAAAACTCTTCAAATAGTAGAAAACCTCTTTAAGCTAATAAAAGTTTACCTCCTAAACATACATCTCCAGTGTACAACCAGTGTACAATATTTTGTATAATAACAAGCTTTACCTCAGAAGCAAAAGTACCTTTTGACTGATTTAGATGAATTGAAATGCCATTCTGATAACCACATATTGATTTTTAATTCCACAATACAGTGTTTTGTTGGCATAATTTACATTTCCTTAGCTTTGCTCACCCATAAACCACTGCAGCAGCTACCATTTAACCAGCTCGCCAAAGGTACCGAATGGGATACCTCTTCCTACTAGTTTAAACTTTTATACTGACAGTGCTACCACTTTTAGTATAAATTTCATTCCCTGTAATGGGCATCATGCTGGAGAATGTTATGTGGGCGGAAAGGGGTTAAGACGAGGATAAAGATGAAAACCGAGGAGCTTGCGCCTTTAAAAAACATGTTATCAATGGCAGCTCCCTTATTTCTGTTCTAACAACCTTTTTATAAGCACAGCTCCTATCAGGCTGTCTTGCTCCTATGTTGCTGTATACTATTTAAATAACATACACATAAATCAGGAGAGGGTATTTCTTTGACTTATCAAAGTGTGGTGGAAAGGTCATCTTGTACCAGAATGCTGGAAAAAAAGATAAATAGACATTACTTTAGGCAGACATCAAATAGATCCAAATATACTGTATATTTAATTCATTTTTAGTTGAAGTAACACTATGAGCCTTAACAGTCATTGAACAGGCATTGAAATACTCTTTTTCATGTCAGTATCTATTGGTGATTAGCAGTATTGCACCAGCAGGAAGGAAGGTAGATAATAAAGAATATAACAAAAAAATGATCATACTCATCCCATTGCTTTTAAAATTCTCAATTTTGTTTTCAGGCATCCGTACTGTTCGAAGGCGCTCTCCCAGTTTGCTGTTGTCTTCTAGTACCTTGAGCTCTAAATAAAATTTACCTCAATAAATGAAGTGAAGTGATCACAGTTCCATGTACTTCATAAAATATCGATTTAATATTCATAGATTGAAATATGAATTTGGTGTTGTTTCTTCGTATATATAAAAAATGGAAGTGTTGTCAGAGAATGAAGCAATGGTTAGGTTTATGCCCCTTGAAGTTTTGCTGTCCTAGGAGCAAGCCTAACAGATAGGAGTAAAGTTACCACACTAGTGATAGGGTCCAGAAAACAGCATTCGGTGGTCATGACCTCTTGTGATTGTTTAACCCCGAGTGGCACTAGTCTTACTGTCCTAACCACACCTGCAGGTCAGGACAAAATGCAGAAAGTATAAGTGCACTTTGTCCTAAAGTGCAATTATTCTTTAAAGTGTATGTCCATCCAAAATGTTTTTCTTAGTCTTGGATAGAATGGTGAAGGGTTATAACTAGGGATGCACCGAAACCAGATTTTTTAGTATTAAATATGAGTACCGATATTTATCTACTGGTATTCGCTGATACCGAGTATTGATACCGCTAACATGGAGCTGACTTCCCAGGCAATCAGCATTGAGCCGGCCAAGAAGCATGGAGCCAGTTTCCTGGCTAATCAGGAAGCCGGGCGGCGAGTTATTACCCGCTGCCTAGCTTTCTGATTGGCCAGAAGGCAGACTTCATGCTCCCTCGAGTCAGTGCTGGTCATAGGAAATCTCCCTCTGACCAGAAGTTCCAGTATCAGGGGTAAGTATCGGAGCATTTGGGTGAGGACGGGTACTCGCCCAAATACTCAGCATCAGCACCAATACCGATACTAGTACTGGTATTGGTGCATCCCTAGTTATAACCCTTGTGAGGTTTTTACTGCTATCCAGGGCTCTGTTAGAAAGATTTACCCTCACTTCTTGTTCTGCTGACAACTTTTTTTAGATAGGAAGTGAGGGGAACTCTCCCAAAAAAATAAAAATGCCTGAAGTTCTATTGGATTTTATTGCTATACCATGGTTTTTCCGCACTTCCTCTTTGGTGAAATAGTTTTCAGAAGGACAGGACATGAGGGCGTATCTCCCTAGTGGACCACCGTATAGCAGAAAAAACCTAACAGGAGTTTTAAACCTTCACCATCCTATTCAAAACTAGAAAAAAGTGTAAAATTGTATCATACTTACATATAATTTACCTTTCATGGAAGCAATCCATGGCATGGTCCTGTTGGCAAGAGTACCACATGTATGCTGCCATGTTGGCACAAGGGAAATGGAAATTGTATCATACTCACCTTTAATTTTTCTTTCCTGGTGCCAATCCATTGCAGCATACATGTGGTACTTCTGTCCACAGGACATGTAAGCAGTCATGTTGGAGCCAAACCTTTAGCTCGACATACACTTTTTAAGGTCAAGTTTGATGGAAATATCAAAATTGCAAGTTCTGTTGAAATCTACAAATAACTGAAAGAACCAATTCTATATGTACAGGATATATACTCGCTACATTTTAAAGGCACAGAAGACTATCTAAGATGATTACAAAGGAGACATCTGTAGGCCACATTGTGGAATGACACAACACAATAATGTTTGCTGATCTGTAACATAGGAGTATACTTATAAAATTATATGGAAAGATTACAGCAGTTATACAGACTTCAAAGGGTAGTTGCAGACGGTGAATGTGGCCACATGCAAATAAAGGAAAACATTTATTTTCTGCATAGTGAATGTGCGGCAAAAGTTGGCACAGCCCTGATAAAATCAATACATCATGGGCTGTCTTATAAACATGAGGTATACTATTATGAGCTGGATTTCCTGTGGAAGAATGGTAAAATTCTGATGATGATGATTTTTTGCCTACGTTGCTCAATTGAGAAGTGAATCCGGATACAGAATGCATTTTGCAATGGATTACAAATTGGAAAACAGAAAAAAACAAAAGCAACTTACAATTTTCTGTATTCAGATTAATAAAAGATAAGATATTTTTTTCCACATAAGATTCACGCAGCTTTACCCATGATTCACACATTTTCCTAAATTAATTCAATTAGGAAAAATTGTAAATCCTTGGTGAAGGTTGTGTAAATCTTGTGAGAAAACATAATATAACATACCATA
Organism: Nanorana parkeri; assembly: GCF_000935625.1. Lineage (NCBI taxonomy): Eukaryota > Metazoa > Chordata > Amphibia > Anura > Dicroglossidae > Nanorana > Nanorana parkeri. The sequence continues at coordinate 543,142 of NW_017306515.1, forward strand.
ATATAATATAACATAAAATAATATAACATAACATAAAATAATAATAATATAAATAAACCCCTTGACTGTTTGTTATGGGTTAGCATACCTTTCTCATTCCTTATCCCTAACTGCATAATCACAAATGTAATTAAACCATAAAACCATTATAAATACCTTTATTAGTGGTGCCATTATGAATAGTGGTTATAGGTAGCCCCGGACCTGTAGAAGGAAACAAATGTAAATGGTTGGTTTGCTATGGACAACAAAAAACATCTCTTCTTAAATATAAAAATGCATAAAGCCAGGGACAGGCTTCCTGTAGTTCAAGGAGAAGGAATGATCCTTATTTAGACAAGATAGGAAGTGTTTATCAGTTTTATTGAAGCATATGCCCTCTTCTTAAAGAGGAAATAAAACCTCTTAACCTTTACAGCCAAGGAAGGTGCCATCTTAGCCTCTTTTTATATTGCAGTTGCCATGGTGCTGCACATGTCATCAGCTATGACACCAGACATTTGAGTGGAAATAGGCATACTGGTAACCATGACAGTCGGTATGCCTTAAAAGTAACTGTTTTGCAAGACCATTCAAGTTTTGGGTCTACTTCCACTTTAAATCCTGTATCTACCCTGCACCCCTTGGTGTTGACACCTTATTTTAGATGTATATTAATTACCAGCACCCCCTCATTGTGTATATAATTTTTCCAGTATCATCTAGCATACTTGTTATTGTTCACTGACTCAAAGTATTAAAGCCAGAGGATCAGAATGACAGCTAGGCAACTAGCATCTGCAGAATGAGGAGTCAGCAGTTTCAGAAGCACCCAAGTAATGGCAGCCCCCATATTTCTTTCATGATAGGTTTACTATAAACCCTGACTGGATTCGTTATAGTGTGTTATGTTTGAGCATTGTATCATGGGTTAACATGTGTTGTGTTAAAGGAGAACTATGGGGTCAGTGTTTTTCCCCATAGTTTTCCTTAGGGTAACGGGAGGACACAAACTAGCGTCCTCCCGTTACCCTAAGCTCAGTATACCGCGAGCTACAGCTCGCGGTATACTGAGACGCCGCAGCCGGAGCGGATCCCGACGTAGATGACGGGATCCGCCCAGCTGCGTGAGTGACAGCTGGCTCTGCCTATCTAGAGGCAGAGCCAGCTGTACCCGCCCCCTCCCCCGTCCGTTCCGCCAGTCAGCGCTGGCAGATCGGAGCGGGGAGAGGGGAATTCAGCCCCTGCCACGGCAGAGAGCAGTGATAGGATCAAGAGGTGAGCGAACCTGGTATGTGTTCGCTCACCTCCCGATCTACTGAGCCGACCAGTCTCTCGAGCTGTCAAAACAAATAGCAGAGAGGCGAGGTGAGTCACTGCTGCCTCTCTGCTATTTTGAGCTGTCAAATACGGGATCGCAAATTGCGGTCCTCTATTTGCATGTAACGGCTTCATTCTTTCATTAATGAAAGGAAGAAGCTTTTACAAAAAGCTTAATTATTTCATTAATTAATGCCTCAATACTGAGACATTAATGAATGACTGTTAAATGCTGAGAATCAGCAAATACCGGCATTACAAAGCCTGATATAACTCGTCACGTACAGTGTACGTGGCCAGTCATATAGGCACAAAGTGACAGGACGTACACTGTACGTCTCCCGTCACGAAGGGGTTAAGCTAGCCTAGCTCATTAAAAAAATACACAGCACCCTTTTTTGCTACTGCAGCCAAACACAATGTGTAACATGAGCCTTATGCTGCACTGCCTTGAATGTGTGTCGGCCTCTATTAATAGTGCATTGGGGGGCCATTCATAATAATAAGCCATGTAATACCAGACAACCAAGACACAAGTATTGAGGTGCGTTGAGATGACCTGTATTTCAATGCGTGTGACCTGAATCTAATAGTTTAAATAGACCATCTACCTACATGATGCATTTACTGCTAAGTATATCTACACCCCCAAAAATGTAATATATTGCAGCTTACCTGCCCTTAGTTGAGGTGGCTGCATTCGTTCTTTTTTTTTCAGACTCTCTTCCTGTCCCTATGGGTATCTATGCTCATTTTTCCACTGTATCTATGAAAGGAGCCATGGTTGCAACCTAGGCTGAACTCCATCACTGGAGGGGTGAGGTTTAGGTGATGATTAGTAGTTTACACAAGAAGGAAGACATTGTTTTTGCTTCTATTACATCTAACAGGCAGCGACAAGGACACTGCATTTCTGACAAGATCAACAGGTATTTTCTGTACATGCCAAAAATTATAATTATTATACTGGAATTATATAGCACCAATAGTTTGCGGAGCTCTTTACAAAATGGGGGAGACAGTACCGTTACAATACAATTTCAGTACAATAGGGTTAGGAGGGCCCTGCATGTGAGAGCTTACAATCTAATAGTTCTTAGCCTGAAAATGTTCTTAGCCTGAAAAAAAGAATGCAGCCACCACATCTAAGGACAGGTAAGATACAATATAATAAGTTATCCTTTAACAAAGAAGAATATACCCAATCATCAGGGTGTGGTTACTGCAGATTGAAAATCTGTGTTAGCATATACTTACCATAACAATACAAAGAATAGTACTTGGCATTAGTACTAAATCTGGCGTAATAATACTGACAGTTTGCCTTTCGTATAGTACAACTAAGACATTGCTTGTCTCTGATGGGCCCTTTTGGTGAAATTCTGTTAGAAAATATAAGAATATGATGATTACCAATGGAAATGGAAGTGCAGTGTTCCTATTATTCAACAGAGCTAACTCCCACCACCTTTTTTTGGGGGTGCTAGAAGGAGGTCTTGGACTAGACAGATATGAGAATTATATGTAATGTCCATTGTGTTCTTTCAAATAATCCCCTAACAATGTTAGTCCCAGTGCCCATAACAGACATGCACCCTCATATACTGCAAGTGTACATGTTGCTCCTAAATCTGTTTCTGTGACACAATAGCCTGTAACAGCCTTAGTAAGGTACCCCCTAACCAAAGGAAAACCAAAAATAATAATCTCAAACCCAAAAGATCCAGTGTATTTGATCCAGATGCAAAACAAAGTATCTAATGTACTCCTAGGAGTCAGCTGTGTATATCATAAGAGCTTCAGCTATTCAGCTCTGTAAACAGGTTATTTTTTAGGCAAAGTGTATCTAAAGTTAATTCTTATTTTTGTAGTTTTGGTGGTGAAGGTTTAGAATCCCTGTTAGGTTATTTGCTATCCTCTTTGCGCCTCCACTGGGGGATTGCCCCTCTCTATTTGTCCTAGTGACCAATGTGATAAGAAATCAAAGACAGAGGCGAAATTCTCCAGTGGAGACACTTGATCCAGTGGCAGTGAGATTTCTCTTATTTTAAGAGGTCTTTTCACTTTTTTGTGCATACAGGGCAGGAAGTAAAGGGAAATGTACCAATGGGACACAGACGGAATGAAGTGGATTGTACCTGTTCCCTTTTTCATCTGAAGTGAAAGAAAAAAAAATGAATTTAGGATCAACCGTGTAAACTTGTGAAAAGAGCCTCCATCGTTCCCTTCTAGGTAAAAATAATTAATGTCAAACATTCCTAAGCAAAAATATTTTTTTTCTATGATCTTATTGTTTTGGAACATAGTAAATGGAGAGTACATATACTGAACTCTATATATTCCTTTGAACCTACCTATATATATTTCTGCTTCCTGGAAAACCTTCATATTCATTACTTGTGTAATATCTGTAAGACATATAATTTAAAGGGTTATATAGCACAAACAAAGATTTCTAACTCTTCAGGCTGCAGATGAGATAAGTTATTGAATCGCTAATAGTGTCCAGGAGTTCCTAGAACTGTAATAAAGATTCAATACATTTTCCATAATTAATGTTTTATGTAATTTTCCCATAATGCATTGCAGACAGATTCACAAGTCTAAGAATACCCAATCATTTGCTTGCACATGATTGGGTGATGGAAGTCAGCAGAGCTTCCCCTCACTCACTAAACTTAGGGGAACGTCCCCTGTATAGTGCAAATTCCCTTGCAAGCTAAACAGCTTAGTTGCTTTTAGTAAATCAACCCCATTGGACTAAAGGCTGTTCCTCTTTCTCGTCTCAGAAAGTTGGGAGGTAAGAACGAGTAATCCTCTATGGAGCTTAGCAATGGCAGCCACCATATTTCTCCTGCTACAATTTTTTTTTATGTCTTAATTCAAGCAAATCTCTAAAGCCCCTGGACCCCCACCTTCTTCTAATTAGACATTGATGTTTTTATTTAGACTACTACAGAGACAATAACTGGTAGGAGCTGACGAAGGAGCAGGCTGACAGACCAGCAAAGTGCATTGAAAACCTGAAGACAGCTAGACTGATTGCACTTTTGAGAGTGTTTGTTATCTATAGTTAGACTTCAGCTTTAAAGAGTCCCTGTCACCAATTAAAAAAATTGCAGGTAAAAGAAATATTAAAATTTCATGACACAAAAACCACACAAAAGCTATAACCTTTCCATGCTCTGTCAGACAAAAATTGTCTGGGGCTGGGTTTTAAACTAAAAAAAGGTATTAAGTAAAGCTCCACTTTAAATACTGATAAATCTGTTTTAAATTTGATGATAGGATCACACCATGGAATTATAATATTAAACCACTATAAATATAGCAATAAAAAAAGGACAAAACATGACATTTAAAAATGTTACGTTACACTTACATTGCATTATCTGTAACATAGAGTAGATTGGACACTTCCCATTGTCCACTTGTTATTTGAACAGCATTCTCCTATTAGAGAAGGGAGTGATATTCTATAACTAGCACATGTGCTGCAATATGTTTTCATAGTGTGTGAATGAACCATCCACACAGCAAACAAATCTGCATACATCATTCCTAAATATCCTTAAGGTGTCACCTACCATAGAATCCTGGATGTTATGAATATGTTTGTATCCATCCTTGTCACTGAGGATTTGGTAGTATGATGAACTGTCCGATGAGAAGTATGGGAGCGCAGCAAAGAACTACAAAACAAAACAATTGTGTCCAAAAATGCCAACAACATATACCAAGATCCACCATTACTGTACAGGGATGGTGACAATGCTGTGATTGATTTTGTGCTACTTAAATCATCTGGGTGGTCTGTGAGTAAGCACACATGTCACAGTTTGGTTTCACATCTACGCGTTGTGGTAACACACAACACGATGACCAGCACATCGTGAAACCATACCATTCAGAATTGCACCCCAATGCACAGGTACAGTAGCCAGCAACACACATGCCATGTTGTAAAAAAATGCTGCAGATCTGGCTGATCCATTGTCACACAATCAAAATTAATGGGCTGCATTAATGCAATGCACATTAGCATGCAATGGACCACAGAGGTCTGGAGTGCACCCGTGGCCAGGCTATGGATATTCCAGTATTTACATTTTAAGCCTTAGACAACCCCATCACTATCCCCTGATCTGCAGGCATTGTAAAGCAATTTATTCTCAAAGTTCATAATAAAGGCACTGTAGTCAGGTTCTAGTCAGTTTCTCTGCAGTTCAGGTCTGCCTCCTCTTTCTCCCAGCAGTGACTTGGCAGTCTCTCAGCTATCTTGTGTAAAACACAGAGTAGGAGGAGGAGGAGAAGGAGGACTGTGTTTACATTGTAAGGCTGGTAGACTGGCAAGTAACCACTAAGTTTGCTGAGAAAATACTACCACCCAGGGGAGTAACTAGAAATCACAGGGCCCCATTTTGTATGGGGCCCTGTGATTTCTACTTACATCCTTTGCAGAGCTCACCTCAGATCCCAAACAGCTCACCTGAGAATGACCCTGCAGAGTCCAACATAGACTCTATGGGGGGCTCTGCAGGGTCCTCTTTCCTGTTAGCCCCGATCCGTTGTCTGCCTCCTCTTCCTGCACAGGGCCCCGCCTCCTCTTCCATCGCCAGGTTCTGTCTCCTCTTCCATCGCCAGGCCCCTCCTCCTCTGATGTCACCGGCCTCCTCTTCTGTCGCTGGGCCCCGCCTCCTCCTCTGCTGCGAACGCTGGGCTCAGCATCCTCCGCCGCAGCTGCTGACTGTCACTGGCACAGCAGCGGCTGTGGGGAGGAACGCGCCGCTGAAAGATCACTGACAGATTGTCAGTGATCTAACAGGGACACGTTCCTCCTCACACCCGCCAGGGTCCCCATAGCGGCCGCCCGGGTCGCCATGGCGATTGTTACGCCACTGCTACCACCAGAATATAATATCTGTTATAAACTTTGAGGGTGAATTGCTGCACAGCGCCTGCAGCTACGAAGGTCAGTCAGTAGCGGCTTGTTCTAAAGCTTATTTGCTGCTTCCAGATTTATTCTTTTTTTCTGTAAGTGTCAACATATCTTTAAGTGTAAAAAACAACTGCTGTTTTGTTGCTTTATTTTTTTAGTTAGGAAAAACTCCAAATTTTTGTAACATTTTCCTGAATATTTAATGAAATGTTCACACTTTCACTCTGTTCTAAATGATTGTCCATGTGTAAAAAAATATATATATAGCAAAAATATATTAATGTATATAAATTTTTGCATTGTTATTATTTTGTGTGTGTGTTAACAGTATATATATATATATATT
>NW_017306515.1:549738-569989 GCF_000935625.1 Nanorana parkeri
TATATATAAAATGTATTTTATATTTATTTTATATTTATTCATTCAGAGAAGTAATAATAATGACATGTTAAGGTACATTATGTTATCAAATGGCATAGAATTCAATTTGGAATTATAGTTAGTCATAAATACAGAATTGCAGGCGATGGTCTCATTTTTCTTTGTTTTAGAGTGCATTATATTAAAAAGGCAGTTGCCATCCACTTTAATAGGAACAAGCAAGAAAAACACAGATGTTCATTTAGCAGACGTACTTGCGCTTGTGGTACGAGAGTATCATGAGTCAAGACATTCCCGAGCCAAATGACCAATTTACTGCAACAAAGTGCATTCTAATAACGCCGTAATTAAAGTTCTATTTGTACTGCTGCTCAAACAAGTCATTAGATTTGTATTTGCTAATTGCACTAATTAGAGTAAAAATGTATTTTTAGCACTTTTCAATGGAGACTTTCTACCAATTAACATTGATTGACTAATGGATAACGAGGAAGAGACAGAAACAATGTGAGCCGCTGATGATGACAAAAAACACTTCAAAACGTATTAATAATTTTTAAAAGATAACACCACAATGGGCATATTCCCATAACTTGTTGACACTTTGCCAAGGATGGTAACACCAAGCTTGCATACTGGGACCCATGTATGCAGCAGTTCCAAATGGGAAAATTTTACATTACCCCTTGATCAACAGTGTTGGTCACTGAAAACCCATTGTGATAACTGTGTCATCCATAAATGCAAACTAACATGAGAGAAGCATAGAGTCTGCCGTTGCTGACTGTACGATCAGCCTGGAAGCTTTGCCATCTGCTGGTCATTACCCAGCACTGCAGTTCAGGTCTCTGCTGTTCACACCTGCCCTCCTTAACCACCTATAAAAGAACATCTGCCTAGTGCCCTATCAACAGGTTTAGCAGTTTGCTCATGCTCTGGCTTGGGATCTCTTTGTCCATCCTGAGCTACTGGCAGTCTGTGCTCTGGAACCTGAACTCTGTTTGTCTTTGCCTAAGCTGGTCATCTGATTCTGCTCCTGTCTACTTTTTCTGTGATCGACTGTCTGAGGAATTACACCACTCTAGCATCTGTCCTGCCTATTATCAGCTGTTGCCACTGGTATCATAGTGGGTTTCCCAAACACCACGATACTGACTTTTCATCTGAAAATGCAAGTTGTCTGGCTGCAATACTAACCCTCTTGCTTTAATGCTTTCAGCCACTGCTGTCATGCTGCTCCAATGTCTTCAAAATTCTGACACTGACCGGGAACAAGTATGCAGATCAGGGGTTCGAACTTTACTGTTATTTTTTTAATACTTGTTTTAAGTCAGTAACTCAGAAAGTATTGAAGCTAATGGATCAGCTTGACAACCAATCAAATGGTAGAAGGAAAACAACAATGGTACCCACTGTATCTCTCTCAGTATGGATTTCTCTTCAAGGAAATCTATCGCAAAATGTTCTCATTTACAGATTGTATAGTATTTCTTGGGGCAGTTATCTTATTTAGATATTGTTTAAATTGTATCACTTCCCTGGAATTGGTGTATGTAGACTGGGAGTCTGAGAATATAGCTGTCATCTGATGTTCCTCCTTATGTGTGAATTTTACTTACACACAGCTATTAAGGTTGCAGTACATGTATTCATGTGCTTTTTAAAAATAAATTGCTATAAGCTGCATTTTTTCTTGTCCTCTTTCACTACAGTGGATACAGATCACCTCTTGCATCGGCCACACCAGCCCTTAGAGGACTCAGGTGAGATCCATGTCTACTACACTGAGTTAAGATCAGAGGGAATGCAAATACAGTAAGACTACATACCACACCAATCCATCCTGTATTGCTTGTTTCAACATATTGTCGATCCTAGGGAGAAGATAGAAATGAGTGAGAAGATGTTAAAAATGGTATCCAAACAAGACAAACACAGTATAAGGAAGAGTGCAACAACCTGAGTAGATACTTATTGGGTATAGCATAACAGTTGTTCAATGGATAAATGCTGCCCAGTCTGCTGTGACTGGCTGGGTCACAGCAGACTGACTATATGTATAACTTACGGTTAAGCTGTCACAGGGGAGCAAACAGTGTCTCTGAAGCAGCTGGAGTTGCCAATGACTTATTTAGTGCCACTGAGTTCACTCAGGACCAGTAGCATTTGGTGACAATATATTTGGTACCAATTAGGCTGACCCAGTATTTCCAGTGTTAGGATAAGGTTTACTGTATGTGTTAAAAGTCATGTTTTTCGGTTTAAGGACGTAAGGGGTTAAGTGTTAAATTTCAGGGTAAAGTTTAATTGTTAGCTGTTAATTTAGGAGTTAGGGTAAGAGTTTTGTGTTGTTAGGGGCTTCATTATAGGGCCTACATTAAGTTTTATGGCTTGGGTAGGGGGTTAAATGTTAATGGGAGCCTAAGGGTTAGGCTAAGGGCCAGGCCAAATAGTGTGTGTGTTTAAATGTCCAGTGCTAAAGACTCCTCAGCACACCCTAGCAGCACAGGGTTCTTGGTACTGAAACACAATGTACCAACCTAATAGTAGTAAACTGCCTTTGGTATGGTATAGTAGGTACCACCAATTGCCTGCTCATAGCCTCAGTTACTGTACTTTCTAGAACACCCTGAAAGCTATGAAACCTGCAAAGCTGACTACAGCTACTGGTCAGTGAGGCCACCTACGGACCCAGGGAGGAGGAGGGGCCACTTCCCTGATTTCCTATTTGGCTCTAAAAGGTAGCTAAAATACATGCATTGTCTGGTGGTACCTGCTATACCATCCCTGAAACAGGTTACTGCACTTTGAATGGCTACAACTTTGCTTTTTTCTTAAGCCAATTTTATTTAGTAAATATACAATTAATATTTTAACACATGTATAAATCCAAAATCCACTTTTATATTCATCCATTTTGAATTATTTAAGCAACATAAGGATCACCTTACAAGTCACTGCATTAAGGTCTCTGCAAAACACTGTGTAATAATGTGTACTGGAGTTGCACAAATACCAGGAAATTATTATTCTCAAGGTACAAGACATTTTGTTTTGTTATTGAATTTAACATATAGGCATGGTACTTTGGCCCCTGTAGTTTGTGAATATTACTGATTACATAAGTTTAGGCTGTTGGTATCAGTTACCTTTGGACATATCCATGTGTATGAGCTGTGGTCACAAATTGAGATAACGGAGACATTCTGAACTCTAGTCAACCATTGTACACTGACTCTCTCATCCAGGATCCATGTCACCCAGCTGAAGACGTAATCTCCACTGTAAAAAGAATGTTCATTATTAGGAATAATCAATGGAACATGCAGGACTTTTATAGTTACTTAAAACATGTGACACTGCATGCTAAAAGCCAATGCAACCAGTCAATTTCCAATTTTTAGGACAATACTGAACTACTAGAAACTGACCCCTGAAGTATTATCTTCTAACACAGGGATGTTATTCTGGCAATGTCCTGTTACATTTCATCACAGAGGATCCTAGATTAGAAGTGAGGTTCACACACTGTTAAAGTTAGCATAGACTTTTAGTAGCTGATCTTTCTCTAGGTATCTCAGCATGGGGAGCCTTGTACTGAAATGACACATTACCAAGGTTCCAGCACCCCAACTTTACATAAGTGTTGTAAAACACAATGGCCATTGCTGTAACTACAAAGGTCTCAAGGGGCACGCATGCCCCTGGGCCCACCAGAGTGTATTGGGCCCAAACTGCAGCACGCTCAGCCTTTAGGGTGAGGAATCAACAATTTTATTTTTGCGTGAGGCTTACCTGCTAAAAGAGATGATTATTGGAGACCTTTTCTGGGGGAGTAATGTCCCAATGGCCCTCCTATTCAGATAGGGAAATGTGATGCTTCAAGAAACACCTTGAAACCCTCACAATGCACTACTGATATCACTCACTCCAGCACCCCGAATTACAAGGTATGTTGCTGGCATTAGCATACATTTGCATGCAGCGCCAAAGTTTATTGCCCCCCTCTGTACAGCATTAGGGATGTGCACCAAGCATGTTAAAGAGAATTCCAGTTAGTAGAGTTACACAATATCATATTAGGTACACACACCATTAAATTTTACTTCTGACTGTATGCTACAACAGATCCTGCACAATGGAGATGCAGGGTGGGATGGAGCAGAGCAGAACATAGCAATTGTCAATGTCCGACTTACTAGATGTCAAATTAAAAAGACGTTGCAAAATTGGGATCTAAAGTTAACCCTCTAGATCTCAAGGTAAAAAGGGAACAGAATTTACAATAATTAGCTCATCCGATGCCGAGAAATAACATTGGCAAAAAAAACCCCAATAAGCAGCTATTAGGGGTCTATGCACATAACCAATAGTTATCACGGACATATCAATGTATATACTGCTAAAGCCAGAGAGTTAGGGCACACCAGATATCAACCACAAGCCAGGGACAAAGCACAGGTTTCCTCTAGTGCCTCTACTGGCAGAGAAAAAGAGAAGGCCTTGAACTAAAATAAGTGAAATTTGGGGGCAAATGGGTAGTGACATCTAGATGATTTTTGGTGCCATATTTGATATTGTAGATATTGTTGGGCCTATTTGTTAGCACATTATGTTGTTTTTGCTGGTAAATAATTTTATTAGGGAAACACTCTATTAACAGTCATTCAGGGTCTCAAGTGTCAATGTGTTCTTACTAAGAAAAGGAATTACTCCTCCTTCAATTAACATAAATTTTAATCTAAATAATAGCGATAGAGAAATAAGTCCAGAAAGATCATATTGTGATTTCGAGAAATGTACATGCTAGGAGATGCAATTGTTGTGACACACTACAGGAAGTGTTGATCTAGCCCCATTTACAGACCATATTCCCTTTAGAATGGTGAAAACAAAATAATATCAATTTTTTTATTCAACAAAGGTTGGAAAATTAAAGCAAATGTGTCCTTGTTTAGGACAAGATTCATGTAAATATATTTCCTTTGCTCTGGATTATATAAGTAAATGACAGTGTTTGTTTTCATTTATGAAACCTATAAGAGTATTTTAATAATTACCTGGAAGCTATGAGTGAAGGGACTGGAACTTCGGCTTTGGGATATCTTGAATCATCAATTTTCACAATGTACAGTTTCACTGTTGGATTGTTTGCTCCTGCCTTCAAAAGAGGTTAAAAAAAATCTAAATCTGGTGGTAGGATGAACAGGACACAGGACTGGGACCTGATATGCATTTTTTGTTTTTTTTATTCCCTATGGACCCTGTGTGTGTTGTAAAGTAGCCACTGCTCCAAGCTCACTCCCGTGATGGAATACAATCTCATGTTTAGTTTAGTAATTTGTATTAAAATGTTAACCTATCACGGCTATTACAGTGCACACACAGGGAACATGGGGAACAAAAGTAGCCACCCCCCAGGAAGGAAGGACAGTGTCAGCATGAATTCAGAAATGATTTGAGGATCTACAGCCGAGTGATGCACAAATAAGATACATTTTTGTTAATAGTGAAGGTTCTTGAATGCAGTTTTAATATCTAACTTCTGAGTTTAGTGTTATTTTACAACTAGCTATGTATCGTTGTGCAGCATAACTCAGTAACTAGAAAAGGTCAAGAGGCATGAAAAATTAGTAGATTATGAGCCTGAAAGATAAATTAGTCTCCATTTCACATGTGTACCTGTCTATTCTTACCTGTTGTGTGGTAAAATCATACAGAGCTCAATAGCTCAATTTGAAATTCAGTGCTAAACTAGTGCTATCTACCTACTTACCTACTCTGCGCAAATGGGATATTTGGACCCAAGCGGACAATAACAAGACAAACAGCTTCTTCTGTGTTGTTTCTTTAGACAACACATAATGCTTTGTGAATCCTATGTCATGGATGCACCCTGTACGAATTTTGTGTTTGCTAAATATACAGTTATACACATATTCGAAAGATTCCACAAAGCCTAAAGGGAAGTACGAAAAATATATAACACATTGAGACACAATACTGATGTTCATTTTGCATGTCTGGCTGCCCCCACTAAGTAAATTCCTGTAGTTGTCAGGATTTTTATTGTCTAAATGTCCTTAATGTGAATCTGTAAGATTTGTGACTGAGCTCATGGCAGTCTTCATCACATCATGTGGCAATCAGATGGCAAGGTTGCACAACAGAAGAGGAGACTGAAGTTCTGGCCATAATCTGGTCACATTATGTAGACGATTAAAGTGTTACAGTTAGGTTTTTATCACTGTCTGAGTGATATCACTGTCATTGCCATTTGAGGGAAAGTCTCGAACAGGGACACATCAGTAAACAGGTGACTTGGGTTTTAATCTTCCACTAATTCCCCTTTTATTGCTGTCCGTGTCCCTGTTGCAGATTTCCTCTAACCAGATGTCATGGTGGGAACATGAAGAAGTGAGAACACCAGATCAGAAAGTGAGGTGAAGTCTCCCCAACAGAGCCACGGACAGTAGTATGAACTAACAGAGGATCTACTTTTTCCCCAATCTATCCAAAACAGAAACATGTTTTGTCTGAGATAGACTTTAAAGGAGAACTTCAGTTTGAGCAAAAACATTTCAGTAGTCTCTGATGAGATCTGTTGTGATTTCAAAATGTAACGTAGGATCAGTTATGTAAGTTTCAATTGATGTTTAATGGCTGACCTGACATTGCCACATGGAATATGACGACAAGATTTATTTATATTCATTACCTTTGGATAGGGTATTTTCATTGTCTGGGGATACTGCTTCTCACCATAGAAGGAATATTCGATAACAGGTACCTCTTTATCATTAAACTGGACATAGGCAATAAAGGTATTCCCGGGAGACCACCAGAGAGCATACTTTGATCCCAGCACTAACTCTATAATGAAACATAAAAAATAAAATAATAACATCATAAACACAGTATTATCTTGTCTATTGTGCTAAGAGTCTGGGTGCTGCTAAAAAGTGGTTGAGTAGTCCGAAAGGTGTTGTAACATTGTTATTGTTTTGTATTGTTTTGTATTGTTATGTATTATCTTCAATAAATTTGATGTTGCCCGATGAAAAGTGCTGGACCTTCTACTTATCTGTTTACATGTATGTCTGTTCACCTGCAGGAAGAGGAGTGAATGGCAGGTGAGTGTGGTTTGCATGGATTTTGGATCATTTTTTTCCCTACCATGTAAATCAGAGGGTAATCCTAAATTATAAGTAGGTACATGTATAAGAGCTATAATGTGACCAGTTTGGCAGTTTATCACTAGTAAGGATGCTGGACAGGGGGCTCCATAAGGAGCTACATTAAACCTTTACTGTTACATTCAGACTTCTTGGGGCACATCTGAACAAAAAATGTATTCTCAGTCCCGAGAGTCCAGTGCTGGTAGTTTTCAGACTGCAGTTCCCAGCATCAAAGACTAGTATGAATACTGTAGCTTCCCATTGCCTAACTAACACCTAAAATACCATCTATACTAAAGAACACTTAACCCGCCGCACCCAACCTGAACACTTAAGACCCTATATATCTACAAAAAAAAAACTTACCCTTGACACTTACCTCCCCCCACTACTAAACTTTTGAGGACAAACTCCAGTAAAGGTTATTTTTCTAAATTTTTGATAGGATGGGAAGAAATTTCTGTTTTAGACCCTATTGGGGAGATTATCCCTCACTTCCTGTTTCTGTGGCATTACTAAAAAAAATGGGAGTGTTGACATGAAGGCACAGAAAGCCTTACTCATTGGACAAATTATTTGTCAATTTACTTCCGGGGATGGCACTAAAACCTGACAGAGGTGTTAACCCCTTTCTGCTCTACACAAAACAAAATTAAAAGTTTTGGCTGGAGCTGAGCTTTAACAACACCATTAAAAACTTAATCGCCAAAACCTAACACTTCACCTAATCTCCAAAGTGAGTAAACATGTAATCTACTCTTCCAACACTTAACCCCTTAGAAATGATCCTTAACCAATAAAGTAATTCCCTAGAAGTGATCCTTAACCTATAAAGTAATTCCCTAGAAGCGATCCCTAACCTATAAAGTAATTCCGTAGAAGTGATCCTTAACCTATAAAGTAATTCCCTAGAAGCGATCCCTAACCTATAAAGTAATTCCCTAGAAGCGATCCCTGACCTATAAAGTAATCCACTAGAAGCGGCGATCCCTAACCTATCAAGTGATTCCCTAGAAGCAATCCCTAACCTATCAAGTGATTCCCTAGAAGCGATCCCTAACTTATAAAGTAATTCCCTGGTAGCAATCCCTAACCTATAAAGTAATCCCCTAGAAGTGATCCTTAACCAATAAAGTAATTCCCTAGAAGCGATCCCTAACCTATAAAGTAATCCCCTAGAAGCGATCCCTAACCTATAAAGTAATTCCCTAGAAGCGATCCCTAACCTATAAAGTAATTCCCTACAATCGATCCCTAACCTATAAAGTCATCCCCTAGAAGCGATCCCTAACTCATAAAGTAATCCCTAATTAATTAACCCCCTGCTGTTCATACCTCAATCTGTGCACTGGGAGTCTCTATAAAGTTCCTGTGTAAGGCCTTATTTTCTGGGATGAGGAGAATACACGCACTCCTACCCTATTCTACAGTGAAGTGTCCTATGACTGCACAACCTATTGCCAGAACTGAGCGTTGCCATTTGGCATGTGTGTGTGTGTGTGTGGGGGGGTCTATTTATATGCCAATAAGGACTTTCAGATACTTATTATTGGCAGATGTACTTCAGTAGACTGCTGCAACTCTCTGGCATTGAACTGGTACCTGTACACTGACAGCAGTGTTTGATTTGGACCTTATTTAACCTAAAATGACACCTCACAAACAAATCATCACAATGAGGAGCGATATTACAACTGGAGACATGAAGTAATCCACTAGAAGCGGCGATCCCTAACCTATCAAGTGATTCCCTAGAAGCAATCCCTAACCTATCAAGTGATTCCCTAGAAGCGATCCCTAACTTATAAAGTAATTCCCTGGTAGCAATCCCTAACCTATAAAGTAATCCCCTAGAAGTGATCCTTAACCAATAAAGTAATTCCCTAGAAGCGATCCCTAACCTATAAAGTAATCCCCTAGAAGCGATCCCTAACCTATAAAGTAATTCCCTAGAAGCGATCCCTAACCTATAAAGTAATTCCCTACAATCGATCCCTAACCTATAAAGTCATCCCCTAGAAGCGATCCCTAACTCATAAAGTAATCCCTAATTAATTAACCCCCTGCTGTTCATACCTCAATCTGTGCACTGGGAGTCTCTATAAAGTTCCTGTGTAAGGCCTTATTTTCTGGGATGAGGAGAATACACGCACTCCTACCCTATTCTACAGTGAAGTGTCCTATGACTGCACAACCTATTGCCAGAACTGAGCGTTGCCATTTGGCATGTGTGTGTGTGTGTGTGGGGGGGTCTATTTATATGCCAATAAGGACTTTCAGATACTTATTATTGGCAGATGTACTTCAGTAGACTGCTGCAACTCTCTGGCATTGAACTGGTACCTGTACACTGACAGCAGTGTTTGATTTGGACCTTATTTAACCTAAAATGACACCTCACAAACAAATCATCACAATGAGGAGCGATATTACAACTGGAGACATGATGATTATTACTAAGGTTATTAATTTACTGATTCAACCTGTACCTGAAAACCAGCAAGTTGCTGCGCTAGGAGTAATAATAAACTCAGTGATAAAATACCAGCCGCAACAATATGTGGTGATAACCCGTGTATAATATATTGCTAGTATGTTGCGCTAGGTCCTAATTACCCAATTGCTATCATTGGAGGAGATGGACTGTGGATTTATAATTTCATTTATATAATCTGTAGTGAGATTGATAATTAGGACCTAGCACAACATACTAGCAATATATCAAAAAAGTACCTACCTTCATAGGCCCAATCTGGAATACCATTCAGAATTTCATTCTCTTTGCCATCACTGGTTAACATAACTGATGCTTGTTCGGGTTCATGCCGTAAATATATGTTATTTTCCCAAACGTACACCTAGGGTAAATAAGATCTAAATCAAACATTTAGGTGCTATTATTATTGTTGTTATTATTGTAAATGACCACATCACATAGCTACTGATTCATACACATTATCATATTAACTTTCACTCTTGTTAAAGTGTTGCATGCAATAGCTTATGCTTTGCGTCTAACAGACACTGTCTGTTATATTGTCCAAACCCTGATGAGGGGAGATATTTGACCCCTGAAACACATTGGATGTGCTTGTGTTACCTGTTGACTTTTGATATTAATAAAGCACTATTAGACAGGTTCATTTGGCTCTCTTCTTGGGTTTACCATTTAAAAGCTGGCACTGTAGAATTTCTCTCGCTATATCATGCTGATTGTCAATACACCTTAAACCAAACATTAGCCTTTGCATTTGATCATGACTACTGAGTTTGTTTTTCTGGTTCATGTCCACAGAAACAGAAATACGGGTTGGCAAAAAAAAAAAAAAAATTAAGCTAAATTATTCAAACAACAGAACTAGACAATTTATTGGAAAGAGAGCTGCTACCACATGGGTGAACCTAACACACCTCCTCCCAAGCACCAGGAACAGATTTCAGCTGTGCCCATCTGTAATATAACTCAAATAATTAGGAAACAATTTGTTAGAGTGTGGTGCGGATGCCAGGAATCCTTTAGTCAAACAATGGGGAGGCAAACAGCAAAGAGTTACAGAGAGTTGACGCGTTTCACACTAGTCTTTTGTCTTATGAGTGAACACTAAGGTGTGAAACATGTCAAGGCTCCCTGTAGCTCTTTGTTGTTTGTCTAGCCATGGTTTAAGTGAAAGTTTACTGGTATCCGCACTCGTCTTCTATTTATTGTAGTTAGATAATCTAATAGTTTACCACAGCTGGAGAACCTGCAAAGCAAGGAACTCAGGAAGGAAAAATGATTTTCAATGTCCCGCTAAGAGGTGAAGACTTACCAACTTATGTCCAACTGGAGACCAGGATATATACTGAATTTTTGAAGGGAGTTCATTATTTACCACAAATTCTCTGGAGAAAAAAAAATGTGTTACTAGCGGATACATCTAAAATAACTGAATGAAATTAATAAATAACTGTAATAAAAAATAAGTACTAACCCTTTTTCAAGATCATAAATGTGGTATGAGGCCCTGTAAGAATATCTCCATTGCTGCAAAAAGATCATTAACAGTTATAGTCAGATACATAGTTACATAGTCTATCATATTATATGTGTGACTGAAATTGTTATATCATATTATTTAAACTGTAATCTAAGCAATACATATTAAAGTGGTAGTGACATTCAGAATACAGTATGTAATGTGATCTTCTAGTTTTTTTTGTCTGGTACAGGAAATGAAGGAAGGAAGGAAGTGAAAGAAATTACCTGGCGGGGTTTGAACCCTACCCTACTCTATCCAAAATTGTAAAGTTTTGGTTCTGAATACCCTTTAAAATATAGAGATAAATTACCGTATATAGTAAGCAGGAAGCTTAAAGTGTAAGTTTAGCTATTGTTTAAGTTTTAAAACGGGTGTAGAAGGATTATATACCAATTCAAGTATATATTGCTATATGTTTCCCAGATAGATATATAGATAGATAGATAGATAGATAGATAGATAGATAGATAGATAGATAGATAAACCTTTGTAATTGTCCCATTGGCCAATGCCTACAGAACAAAAAGTGATGGGAAATTAAAAATGTAACAAGAACAAGAATTCTCTAATGGTAGAGGTTTCCTCTGAATTCCCGTTTCATCTCCAAGATAGGAAGTGAAGAGAAATCTCTCCAATTGGACACAAACAGGAAAAAATAAGTCGCATGGGGTTTTAACCTTTTCCTACTTCCCTATTCTATCCAAAACTAAAAAGAAAAAGTATTGACTTTACATACACTTTAAATGTAAATGCATTACATTAAGTAAATGGTATTATAGTGTAATTCCTTCCCAGTTACATAGTTAGGTTGAAAAAAGACACAAGTACATTGCGTACAACCTACAGAGAAAAAAAAGAATAGAAAAACGTCCATAAACAGAATCCTATGCCCAGAGGTATCCGCTGATTCAGGGGAAGGGAAAAATAAAATTGAAAGCATGGTTCAATTTGCTCCAACAGGGGAAAAACTTATTTCATGATCCCATAAGGCAATCGGATATTCCCTGGATCACAATCGCTGTTTTCTTTACTTATATAATGTTAATATCTAGTTATATTTTGTGCATTTAGGAATGGATCCAGAATTTTTAAAACAATAACTGAGCTAGTTAGAACTAGTTTCTGTGGAAGCCTATTCCACATTTTTGCAGTTCTTACTGTGAGGAAGCTTTCTAAATGCAAAGGTTAAACCTATTTTCCTCCAGACGCAAAGAGTTCCCCTTCAGTGACCTTAAAGTGGAAAATTTTGCACCAAGAAAACTATATGTATTTATCATATTCCCACTTAATGTGCCTCTCTGCAGCAGTCCAACACTCCTTCATCAAGTCACAGCAAGAGCTCTCCAATTAGTAGGGAGCATGTGTTTTGCTGATTGCAGAACTGTAGCTGTGACTTTTTTGGAGGGGCATACTAGACCTCTGCAGAGAAACTGTTGCTACTTCACAAACTAGCAATGGTTCTCTCTGCAGCATGCTGCCAGGGTAGAGAAGTAGGGACTGGCACTGAGGAGGAATAATACTATCAACAACAGTAACAGTAAAGCTTTCTGTTCACTATTCAATCTATTTCTATAGTTTTTTAGGCTTATTTGGGATTTTGACTTGAATATATGTAACAGCATGAAACTGCTTTAGAAAAGAAACCTTGGAGATGTCAGCTGCTTCCACCCAGAATTGCTCCTAACAGAGAATACATTGTGTGAGGTGATCTTATTTTTCTCATAAAACTTACTTTAAGACTTTTCTAAAACTTGGTGCACTGATGTCATTCATACGAGTTCTAATATTGGTAGACATTTTTCCTTAAACATTTTTATTGCTTTTTCCCTGCCATACCAACTGTTACATCATTCTAGTTTCTACACCTCCCATTCACTTATCTAGATTTTTTTCTAACTTGGACTTCTCTGTTATACATTGTTAAGAATTTTAATATTAATAACAGTGGGGATTATTATTTAGGTGTTTTTAAACAACACTAAACCATTCATGTCTTTCACAAAAGGGCCTGAAGTCCCCATGTACTACCACAAAGATTACTAAAAGCACACCGTAAGGTTTTGGGTGCTATCTGCCATTTTACAGTAATCTTTTATAAAGCATAAAGGATTTTATGAAATTAGTAAATTCCTATACCCTGAAAGTGGAAACACCTTCAAGGGGAAGATCTGACCTGTTTGATTTGGTGGGCTAGTATTAAAAAAACAAAAGAAAAGGAAACAACTAAATTAATTAGTAAAAAAAGTCACCCCTTTTATTATGTTATATTACATGCCATTTACATACAGTACTGGATGCAATGTCAGATTGGAATGAAAATTACACTGCCTGCCCAAAAAAGAAAAAGTAATGCGCTCTAATACTTCGTTGGACCACCTTTAGCTTTGATTACGGCACACATTCGTCATGGCATCATTTCAATACACTTATGCAATGTCACAACATTTATTTCCATCCAGAGTTGCATTCATTTTTCATGTAGTGATCATGGGAGAGTCAGACCACTGCGTAAGATCTTTCCAGCACATCCCGAAGATTCTCAATGGGGTTAAGGTTTAGTGGACAATCCAAGTGTGAAAATTATATCTCATCCTCCCTGAACCATTCTTTCACAATATGATCCAAGTGAATCCTGGCATTGTCATCTTGGAATATGCCCTTGGCATCAGGTAAAAAAAAAAAAACAATGATGGAAAAACCTGGTCATTCAGTATATTTAGGTAGGCAGCTGACCTCATTTGTGGGCACATAACATTGCTGAACCTAGACCTATTATCCAATGGAAGGCTCTGACCTATTTGCTTAGCACAAACAAGGTGGATACTTTTTTTGGGACAGGCAGTGTATGTTCTCTACATTTAGTGGCTTCTCTACATTCTAAATTGTATTTTTAAAATAATTTTAAATAACTACCGAACCAGTAATCAGATTTAGAATGAAATGCATTGCTAGGAATGCCAAACAGTTTCATTTCTATCATTATCTGGATAAACATCACCCTCTGGTGTATTTTTTAATGAGTACAAATATTAATTCTCAGAGTTGCTTATTTTTACAGCCTAATTACTTACTAGCACCTGGTCATAAATTCACATATGCACAGCCATGTAGAATGTGAAGCCATCTCTATACAACAAGTATAATTACACATTAGTGTAATTCTCTCTTTACCAGAAATATAAACATTAATTAAAACTATAATTAAGCATTACTTTTGCGTAATTGCTCTCGAGGTATGCAAATTTTCTATCGGCAGACAGTTTGTAGTTTGTAGCATTCACTTTATCCTGCAGAGAGAAAGACTGTGTAACTCTTGAGAGCTTGTTTGAGAGAAACAAATACAATATAAAATGAGAATAGTATAATCATATAACAAGTTATACAGTTTAGAAAAATATAATCCTTGTCAAGAATATCCAAGTTCTCTGTAATTTCTATGGCAAGTTTGTATCCACACAATAACAGCTCCCCCACATAGCAAGCCACTCTTGTTTGCCAAGATAAGTGATGCCACTATAGCCATTTCCCATGATAAATCATTTGGCAAAGCAAGTAAAGAGGACGGAGATAGAAAAGGTGCACAGTCAGGGCCGGATTTACTCTCTCTGCTGCCCCAAGGCCAGGTTCCTCAATGCGCCCTCCTACCCGCACCCCCCCCCCCTTCCATGGAGGATGGCAGACCTGCAGGTTGCATACAATGTTGCCGAGATCACTTGTACAATGCAAGCGGCAGCTTCCCCGCTGTACATTTAGCTCTGCTTGCCCAAATCAGGGCTAAATGTAGAAAACAACTACCCATCCGGGCATCGGGAGATAGGAATTCCTTGTGGGAATGAGGCCTTGTGGGAAATCCGGCCCTGTGCACAGTGCAGAGTCTACAGCTCAAAGCATGCAACAAGCTTGCTTTGACATCACATCGATCACTTTCCCATGCTGATGCTGATGTAACATTAGTGGGATATTTGGAAGTGTGCATAAAATCATCTTTAAGGGCCCTTTCTCACCCAGTGCAAATTGCCTTGTCTTGCGTTTGGGTTGCACTGAAAAAAGGTACAGCTAAGCCTCAACGCAGGACAGGATAATTTGCCTTCATGGATGGACTTGGCATGCAAAACTTTTTTCAGTGCACCACAATGAGGCAAGGTACAACTACATTGCACCACTGTGTGCTCATAGAACTTAATTAAATGTCACTGGTATTTCAATAACATTCTAAAAAAAAGAGAAGTGTGCTGCGTCCTGATCAAGCACATGAGCACTATTTCGGCTATATGGACACCAGGAAATGTGCGGAACTAAAGAAGAACTATACTTTTTTTAAATCTAGAATCCTGTAATCTCATCTCACCCCTCCTGAACTGAAGTAGAAGGATATATGCTGTCTGTGCTTTTCTGTCCCAACACCCCCCGCCTCATTCTTCTCATTTCTAGTCCTGGAGTCAAATGGGTAAAAATGAGGGCAAATCTATCCAATGGCGGCATAGACAGCAAAAAAAGAAACACTGAAAGAATTTCTTGTTGAAAGTTTAAAAAAATGTTAGAGTATAAAAAGTTGTGAGTATTTGCAATGTTTTTGATGTACTTACAAATGTTGCATTTGTCAAAATGGCTGAAATCTCACCGGACTCAACATTAAATAAGAAAACATTTCCTTCGTCGTTTCTGTGCAGATATTCATTCTCTACATAAAACATATGAATAAAATAAGCCTCTGGAAATCACAAATCATAACCTTTTTATCAGCCTTTATAATTTGCCTGCAACATAAAAAGCAGTGCCGCAAATCCACTAATAATAAATTATATTTTAGTTATGCTTAAAGCTGAAATTCAGTCTAAACAAATTTTGACTCAACACAAGAGCCATGATTTTTCTTACTTTAAGCGTAAAGCTGGGTGAATGCAGTTTGCACAGTAATACTGACACTAGGGGGGTGATTTACTAACCTAAACACACACACACAGCAAAATGTATTTATCAACCAAAAAGTCTCTAAAAGCATATTTCCACTAATACCATATATGTAAAAATCATGCACATGATGCATATATAATGCTGCTTCACAGTTTAGACAAAAATGGTTAGCTCATGCATTTACATTCCTTGCATTCATCAACGCAAGCAACACAACATAGAGCTAATTTACCCAACATCACCTTGGAATTCCTTCAGGGCTTTGCACAACACACCTGCTGGGTGTGAACACATTACAAAGGTGTTTAGAGTCCACCCATAGATCATGCTGGGAGGGAACACACTGCAGAGGTGTATACACGTTCGTGGTGTGTTTATAAGGTTAGTAAATCAACCCCTAGATGTCGCAGAGGAGCATAGGGATTTTGTAAAGATTGGCTTCTTTTCCTTGCACCAAATTAACAATATTATAAGACAAGTTCTATGTGGTGTTGCACGAGCTGCATTAAAAGTGCAGGTGTAGCATATTCACGATTGGTTAAGCAAAATGGCAACATTTGACACTCGTTTTGATAAAAATTTCAGCAAAGTTGAAACAGATAATTTCTCTGCAAAATCAATTTCCAATCAGGAACAGCAGTGGGGCAGAATTACAGGGCATACTACTTATGCCCTGTGTATTTCAATTACTTTTTTTTGTGCAGGTGTAGCATGTCCAGTGTTCACAATTGGTTTAGCAAAATGGCAACATTTGAAACTCATTTTGAATAAATTTCCGCAAAGCTGAAATAGGTAATTTCACTGCAAAATCAATTTTCAATCATCCACACTCAGAGCCAATCAGCCTCTGTGCAGCTGACAACCCTAGTGGGGATTGAAACCCACGATCCCAGTGTTGCAAGGCAAAAGCATTAATCACCAAGCTACAATGCTGCTATTTAAAGGGACCCTGTTATTGACTTACTAAAAATAAATAATTTGTACACAGTGCAAGGAAATTTTCACTTAGCATGGTGAATGTGGTAAAATTTCACTTTGAATGTGATATCAGCAGCCCCAGCAGACTCGGAGCCATCACTCAAGTGGCACTCTATAGTATTCTCCACCGTTCATTCCTCAAGTGCTACATAAAATATTGTGTAAGGAAGCGAGGGAAGGAATAAAAGTGTTAAACCAGCACAGAGAGTAATTAATTGACTTTTCCTGAAGCAGTCAAATTTTCCAGCTCCTTGAAAGGCAAGGGAATAAGAAAATCAGTTATGGAAAAGAAAAACACGGCAAGTAAGCATTTAAAATACTTGATTTCTTGTGTTATTACCTACAAAGGTTTAAGTTGGTGACGCCGCGTCTCTTACAATATTTATCATAAGGAAATAGAGGCTTTTAGATCACACACATTTTGTGATACTATTCTGATGCTGCCTCGATACTCTTGGACCTTACCACATATGGAAACATTTTTCTGTCTAGTTTGATGCTCTTTATTGAAAGATGTAATTTTTGTTATGTAGAAACTTATCTCACAAAATCTCAGACGTATGGGCGGTATCAGTCCCACCAGACTTACATTGTAAATGATCTAATAAAGGTTTAGTAGAAACAGCCAATATTTATCTTTTGGTGTTAAGAACAGATGTAAATACTCGCTTGGTGCCTCGCCAGGCACATCAGCACATCAGCACACTGCCCCGAAATATATGTATTTAGTTAGAACATTTGTCAAATGTACTTTGAGAAGTGTCATACGAAACTTTTCAAGGGACAAGTGTAAAAGATTTATTAGCAGCTAGTTATTAAAACTGAACATCTGTTAATGTCAGCAATCCGTTAAAATAAATTTGAACGTAATCCAGGTTTCATAACAATTTTCACTTTTGTCATGTTGAAACCAAGATTAGAATTCTTGTTCTTGCCTTTACACTAAACTGTATTTTAAAGGGTAAGTCTACCTAGAACTGGGTGGATACCAGTGAGTTCATCAATCTGTAAATGTTATATATCTCTTGAGCATTGTAGCAGCACGATAACTCCTACATAGCTTCTGGCCTAATTCCACCATTGAGCAAATATTACACGCTCCCATTACTGAATTCTAGGAGGAACTGTGACACCCTCTTGTACAGTGAAAAGGACCATAGAGGGGACCCAAAGCCAGAAAAAAGGCCTGGATATCTTTCGACTATAGTCACTTCTAATTGAGTGAATTGTTCAACTGAATTATGTGTAATTATGTGTAAGCAATCCAATACAATAAGTGTATTGCGAGATATTTATTTAATATATGTAGTATAACCTAACCTATATCGGTTTTGCACACTCCTTTCCTTCTTGGTTTCTTTGCTCCACTCCTTTTAACTTTGTTTGATTATTTTATCCTACCAAAATAAAAAATTTTTTTGTCTTCTCAATATATGCTCTGATTGGTGACATAACCTTGGACCTATAGTAGTTTGTCCCTCAACCACAGTGTGTGCAACCTTTGGGTGTCCAAGATGTGTCTCCTCACTGACTATGTATCTGTAACATGAGCAGCTTCTTTTATCAATATTCTACTTGGTCTCAGTGTATTATGCTCTATGTTATGCATATAAATTCTATGTATTTTCTTATATTAATATATATTTAAAGTTTAAAAAATTGCCCTGCCAGACGAAGCTGTTCTGTGTGGTGGAGCTGTGTAAATCTCAGAGCTGCATGGACAAAATAGGAAATCCTGTGGCAGGTAGAACAGCTCCAATATATGTATTTTTTTCTGTAAATGTATTAATGTATTAAATAACGCATTGTGCTCTATGTTATGTATATCATTTCTATATATTTTCTTATATTGATAAGTATTTAAAGTTTAAAAAAAAATAGGCCTTTTGTTCTGCCAGACAAGGCTGTTTTGTGTGGTGGAGCTGTGTAGATCTCACAGCTGCATGGAAATAAGAAATCCTGTGGCAGGTAGAACAGCTCCAATATATGTATTGTATCTGTAAATGTAATTATTTGCCTGAAATTCAGTTTCAGCAAAAGTACAAAAAAACGCCTAGATAGATAGATAGATAGATAGATATGTAGATATATATTTAGATAGATAGATAGATAGATAGATAGATAGATAGATAGATAGATAGATAGATATTCAAAATCTCTACAAGAGTTATACCTGATATCCACTGATGAACATATTGCTGAGTATAAAAATTTTTGCCAAACACATCATTGAGTGTAATAGCTTGAAGACCATCTGGACGGTTTCTTGTGCTGTTCCCTTTAAAATAAATAGAACCATAAGAATAAGAATAGATTGTTGAGATGTGTCTGGTTCATATATAAACTCACAAATGATCTTCACTTAAGACAGCCATTTGCTAAATGGATAATTAGTACTTTCGGCTCCAGATAAAGTAAACGAAGTGAAGATAGTTATTAGTCAAATAAATTAATTTATAAACAAACAAAATGGCTATACTTGGCAAACGAGTCTACTCAATTGTGCTAATTAATATGAGCAACTTTGCTAATAAACGGAGTTTATTCATTTCAGCAAAAATGAGTGAGCCCATTGAACAGTGGCTATACGAGACCTTGACACAATGCTTGCAAAGAGCGCTCTAAATTAATGTAAAATAAAAAGCAATTAGTCAATTAATCCTTTTCATGCACATATAATACGTCATTCATCCCCAGGCGAGCTGTACATTTGTTTGAACCATGGCGCTGTGAGACCACCCGGTATTCCACTGTCAACTACAACTAACTGTAGACTGTTGCAGACAATAAAGCTACCAATAAAATCTTCTGATTGGGCTTAAAGTGGAACTAAACCCAAAAGATAAAATGTTATGATATAGACTTTTCGGTAGTTTGTAAGTTCCTTCAGCCACAAAACGTCTTTGCCATTCATTCTCCTAGCAATTTTTTTTCTTTTTTTTAACCTTTTAAAAAAATATTTTATCAATTTTCTACATTTCACAACAAATACATGGGACTCCAACAAACACCAATCCAATTATTACACACATCAACAACTACCATAAAAAAAAATTTAAAAAATCATTACCTATGTTTTTATACATAAGTTCATATCATCGAGAAACTTCAAAAAATATCAAATTTACAGCATCAAATATATATATTTAAAATTCCCTTTTA
>NW_017306515.1:570030-633441 GCF_000935625.1 Nanorana parkeri
CCCCCCCCCCCCCCCCCCCCTATTTTTCAAAAACATTTTTTTCCAAAAAATTAGAACACATCAATCCTACAAAGAATAACCATCTATTTCATAATTTGGCAAATTTTATAGGACACCCCCTGTGCCGATATATTAACCATTCTCTTTCGAGGGTCATATTGACCATTTGTTTCCATTGTGAAAGTGTAGGCGGATTAGGTGATATCGACTTCTGTGCTATCAATGTCCTAGCTATAAACAAAAACCTAATTAAAGCATGTTTTTAGGAAGCCTGTAATTGAGTTCCCAGACAAGATAACAAAAATTGAGGATCCACTGGCAGTGTTACTGAGTACATTCTATTTATGGTCTGATTTATACCTTCCCAATATCTATGAATCTTGGGGCAGTGCCACATAAAATGTATTACGGTATCATCTGGTTGTCCACACCTATCACATTCAGGGGTTAAAGATAAGGTTGTTTTGGTGTACGATACATCCGATGCAATATAAATAATTGTGTCAATCTATGTGTAGTAGAGATGGAACAATCAGGTTTTATTTTCAAGGCTTGAGCTCAAGAAGTTGTTTCTATTTTACCCACATCTTGACTCCATCCTTCTTGGCATCTTAGTTCCCCCCTTAGATCTAACAGATGACAAAAGCTTAGAATATATCTTTGCTATCAAGCCACGCCTAGTTTCCCTTGCCTGAGCTATCACATGTACAAGGGAAATATCTGAATACTGTATATTAACATACGCTTATGTACCTGTAATGCATGATGCAGTTGTGGATATTGAAAAATAAGCTTTACTCTGAGAAGTGAATTGAAGCTCTGCTAAAGACTTAACCACATTACCTATATATAACTGATATAAATATAAAAATAGGACTCCTGGATACAAACCATTTTTTGTTTCTAGATATAAATATAAATAATTGAAACCCTTCAGTTTATAAACTTCTTGGAGAAGAGGATTGTGCCATATGGGCATATAACTCGTATAGCAGTATATTGTAGATAGTCTTATAATAATGACCAAGTCTGGAACTTAGTACCTTTTTCAAAACACCCTGCCTCTAAGAGTGAAATCAATGGGTATTTTAACTTTCCTACCTGTAAAAGCCTCTGCATTGGATCTCCCTCATCATACTTCCCCCACATTTGCTGCATCTGAGATGCCAAGAAATATAGCTGCAGATGGGGTACGGCAAATTCCCACATCACTTATAGGGTTCTGTAAGTAGGTTAATTTTATTCTTGGTGTCTTTTTACGCCATATAAATTCTCTGAACAATGGCAATTTTATTTTAGTATGTACACTGCCTTTGGAGAGCGTGCGGTACAATGTACTTTCCCATCCCACTGCCATCATCTGTAAGATACTGATAATGGAGCCAGGATGATGTATCCTCAGTGCACTATCTAGAGGCAGAGCCAGCTGTGCCCACCCCTTCCCCGTTCATTCCCCCACTCAGCACTGGAGGTTCGGAGAGGGGAGGGGGAAACCCTGTGAGGAGCGGTGACTGACAGTCTGGCACAGCTGGCTACGCCTCTGGATTGGCAGAGCCAGCTGTCACTCATGCAGCTGGATGGATCCAGACAGTATACAGCGGCTGCGGCGCTCTTAGTATATCGCAGGAATTAGCCCGCTATATACTGAGCTTTGGGTCACAGGAGGAGGTTAGTATATGTCCTCCTGTGACCCTAAAGAGAACTATGGGGGGAAAACACTTACCTCATAGTTCTTTTTTAAGAACACTTTTAATTTGGGTTCAACTCAGAGTAACTTAGTGTCTGTGTATTATTATTAATTATTATTATTTTTTTGTGCCAAGGCACAAACCCCAGCACCAAATTCAGATCAGCACTGAAGATATTTTCAAGTACAAAGTATTGGGGCTGAAGCATAATTGGGCATTCAAAGTGAACAGAGCTCCACCATATTTCCTAACACTCACTTTATACAGTAAAAAGCCTCAAATTGTTCATGAAATCAACCCCTATGCATCATGACATTTTCCTTTCTAATATCTACTTTCACCGTACGGAATTCTGTAAGTATTATTGAAGTACACATATCACAGCAATTTCCTAATTAGACAGATATGAGAAAAGACAACTGGAGCAGAATGTAAATATTCAACATTTTTGCACATAAGTGACTTTTGCATAAACTACATCACAAAGTAATCTGAGGTCTCCGAAGTTCACTTAGCGTACACTAAAGATGTGAAGCATAAATAATCTTTGGATATCAGGGCTTCATCATCAGGTCTCCTCTCAGACTAACACTAATAGAAATAATTTTATCCCTGGCATGCGTTCCATTTTACTATTAGTAGCAATTAGTTAAATGTTCCATATTGCTCTTTTTCTTTTTTTACTGTCCATCAGCAAAGGTGCTGAAAAGTCCCATCTGCTTACCATCACAAAGTGAAATATTAGGGTTGGCTATGTAAAAAAAAATGGCTGTATAATACATAGGCAGTGGCCATCTGGGTGGCAGGAGCTGTGTTCCTGTCAACTGCAAGGGAACAAACTACATATGGAAGGCGTATTGCTCTGCAGACGCAAAAACAGGAAAACAACATTGTGCTTCATGGTATACCGCTCTCCATACATACATATTTTTCTACTGATATGGAAAATAAAAAAAGGTAATTACTACAGCAGGAGTCAGAATACTTTTCACAACCTGAAAATGTTGATAGCAGTTAGAGGCTTCCTTTATTGCTAGTCATTTGAAGTGGAACAAACGCTAAAATCTCATATTATTTTGAGTAAAGTACTACAATGTTAAGCCAGCTTAGCCTAGGCTGAGATCACACTGAGGCTGATTTACTAAAGCAATTGATTAAAAGCAGGGATGAACCACTATGGTACATTTATATCACAAGGCCCGCATAAGGGATGATGTACAAACGTATAGTGAATATGATCCCTAATCTGGCTCAACCAGCTCCCTCCTCTCAGAGCTCTTGCATTAAGCTTACAATAGAGATTGAAAGGTTGCTGAATCACTGCTGGGAAGGAGAGCTCAGAGTGCTGAGCTGTCACTGCTGGGAGGAAGGTGAGCTGAACTGCTTAGACACTGCTGAGAGAGAGGAGCAGGATGATCTCATCTGTTAAGTCATTGCTTGGAAAGAGGAGCAGGGGTATCTAAGGTGCTGAGTCACTGCTGGGGAGAGAAGAACAAGGGAGCTGAGCTGTTAAGTCACTGCTTGTAGAGAGGAGCAGGGGTATTTGAGGTGCTGAGTCACTGCTGGAAGAGAGGAGCAGGTGGAGCTGAGCTGCTAAAAAAACAGCTTAAATAGCTTTAGTGTTTCTGCTGTGAATTTTGCAGATGTATTGCTCCACAGCGCCTGCAGCTACAGAGTAAGGAGACAACAGGTGCATATAGCAGCAAAACGTTTTTGGGGCTTTTTGTAAACTGGAGTTGTGCGTCAACAATTGTAAAGAGGTTATGATATACATAGACTGAGTGACATTTGTTAGGGAGCTAGATTTAAGGCTTAAGGACTAAGTTTAAGGCAATAAATTAGGAAATTAAACTCAGCATACAGTGGGCTATTGCCCGCTATATGCTGACAGTGCAGAGCTGCACTGCAGCTGGGAAAGATCCCTTACAATATTGTCAGGATCCACCCCGCTACCTAATTGACAGCTGGCTCTGCCTCAGTATCAGGGCCAGCCTTAGGCCTTTAGGCGCCCTGTGCGAGAAAGCTTTACAGCGCCCCTCAGTGGCCACACCCTTTAGTGGCCACCCCCCCCGTAACCACACCCATTTCCCACAATATCCGCACCATTTAAAGACTCCTATTTTGTTAAGCCGCAAAGAAACATATTAAAAAGTATGATAAAAATAAAACTTTTATTTAAAGGTATTAAACTTGTAGGCACAATATAAGTATTCTTATCAAATAAAACAACAGAAGGTAGACAATAAATGTCAAACTAAAATAGAGTCTATAGAAATAAAGTGTCAGGATGTCATGCCGACCCTTTCTTCAAGTAAGTGCATCTAGAAAAGTAAAAATAAAAAACAGAACACAGACCCCTGGCTACATGTAAATTAATGAATTACTATATGTCCGAATATACGAGAAATGTATTCAGACACATAATAATAATTTGTTTGAGAATGTGCGGCGGCCATGTTGGCCACCAGCGTGTTCTGTGAATGCGTGCCACCATTTTGGAGGCAGGGAGCATGACGTTACATGACGCCATGCATGCCGATATTGACGATATTGGCCCCACCATCTTGGTGTATACCTAGAGATACACCAAGATGGTGGCGCCCAACACGTGCGGTTTTATATGACGTCATATGCCCTGCCTCCAGAACACGCCAATGGCTGAATACAAAATAGCATAAAAATGTGTTTTGTTTGATGAAACAAATGAAAACTTTTTTAGTTTTCGTTCATTTCATATCGGATGGCCAGCGGTGAGGGGGAGAGAAGCCGCCCACAGGACGAGCTGTGACGGCCGCACGGCGCCCTTGTTGCCATGGCGCCCTGTGTGGCCGCACGGCTCTCACACCCCTAAGGCCGGCCCTGCTCAGTATAGCCAGCTGTGCCCGTCCCCTCCCCTGTCCGTCCCTCCAGTTAGCGCTGGTTAGTGGTGACTTACAGTCATTGCTCTCTGCAGGGAGAAGATTGTGAACTGAGCAATTAGTGGTATGTGATCACTCGATCTATAGAGCCGACGTGTGACAGCTACAGTGTTACATGTGGGCTCTAACTATGGGGGTGAGTGCATTTCACTCTCCCCATACTTCTCCTTTAAAATTTTAAAGCAGGACTCCAGCTACCCTGCCAAACCTAAGGTGCTAAAAATGTGTGCCCATAGGCTCCATTGATTAAATCAGTCACTGTCCCAGGGCCTTAAGTAACTTGTACTCTGCCACCAGGTCCCAATACATCTGTCTCAATGAGACAACTAATGTGCTCAATCTTTCTCCATTTTTCTAATCAAAGATAAACTATATTTGATTATAATAATAATAATAATATAACTTCTTATTTATCCTACAGTTTCCTGTAACAATGGGCATTATTTTTTCTATTTCCCTGAACTTTTCTGAGTATGTTCAGTATGTGTCACCAAAGTAAATATTTGCTCTGAAATGGATATTTATTTACGGATTGGTAATTCACACTTGATCTGCCTGAGAGCTTCCTCTCGGCATCAGCAGCGGACCTGACGTGCTTGCTGGGCTGTTACTAATTGCCACACCACAGCGCAAGTGAGTCGCATCAGACAGACATTATCCAGGAAGAGAGAGAGATAAAAATCCTTTTACATTTGTCACCCATCATGCTTGCTTGATTGGTTAGAATGGAAAAAGAGATGCTAGTGATCTTATAATCCGCATTACCAACCCAGTGGCTCTGTGCAGATTATGGGGTGATAACGTAGGTAATTAAAATCACTATACTTAAAGTGACACTAAACTCACTAAATTTAAAAATGCATTCAAGTACCTTAACTATTAACAAAAATGTATCTTATTTGTGTATCACTCGGCTGTAGATCCTCAAATCATCTCTGAATTGGTGCTGACACTGTCCTTCATTCTGGAGGGTGGCTACTATTGTTCCCCATGATCCCCGTGTGTGTTATAAAGTAGTCACCGCTCCAAGCTCGCTCCCGTGATGGACTACAATCTCAATACAAATTAGTAAACTAAACATGAGATTGTAGTCCATTACAGGAGTGAGCTTGGAGCGGTGGTTACACTACAACACACACAGGGACCATGGGAAATAAAAGGAAGGACAGTGTCAGCACTAATTCAGAGATGATTTGAGGATCTACAGCCTAGTGATACACAAATAAGATACATTTTTGTTATTAGGGTACATGAATGCATTTTTAAGATTTAACTCCTGAGTTTACTGTCACTTTAAAGCAAAACCTATTGAAAAATTGGGAAACCTGAAACTGAGCATATGAAGAAAAACTGCATAGGTAGAAGTTACCATTAATGAAAACAGTAAATCAAATTGATCATTAGATTCAGAGATATAAAGAGCTGAATTTGTATTTAGATCTGGACCATATATTGATACTTATTTACATTAAGCTGATCTCATTATCTCTCCTCCCCCCCCCCCTCCCCTGGGGGGGGAAAAAAAACATTCAGTTGGACACAAGGTATGGGGGAGTGTCACATACCTTATGGAGTTTGAAGTGATGAAGGCAGCCTCTCTTGCAACCCCAGTCTCAAAACCCCTGGATGGTGGAACAGGTGAATTGGGGCACTGAGGGGCATAATGCCATAAAGTATAGCTGCTGCTAAAGAACGCAGAACTCTGAGGTGCTTTTCTGGATGACTGGTCAGGAAACTCACAGCTAGAAAGCAGGACAGAGCGAATTGTAGGCAAGCAGGCCAGGTCAGCAACGTGCAGTCAGTAGGGTACCAGTGAGAAAGACAAAAAGGAGCGCTACAACCCAAAGATTTATGATCCCCATTGTGTATATTCATGAATGAATAGCAGTGTTTTACGAGATGAAAGTATCTGAAAATATTAGGAATCCAAAGACTCACTGTTAGATGGACCAATGGATGGCACTGACAGCTTAGGTCACGAGAAGCTCCTGTGTCATGCAGCCATGTGTACGAACAAGTTGTGCACTGGGTATGTTATTGCAGTCGGGAGCCGTGGGTACTCAGCTGGCCAGGCTGGAAACCGTCGGCACAACGGAGATACCGATCCACAGAAGTGGAGAGCTGTCGGCAACCAATGGGTGTAAATAATCGTTGGACTGGGGAGTCAGTCTCCCTTGGTGGTGGGGATGTCGGTCTGGGAAGTCGGCTACGCGTTTCAAGGCTATGTGCCTCTTTTTCAAGCCCGAGAAGAAGTGTCAAGAAGGGCGTTGAAAAAGAGGCACATAGCCTAGGGCACATAGCACATAGCCTTCTCGGGCTTGAAAAAGAGGCACATAGCCTAGATAGCACCCCCCGTCCCTTTAGCCTATAGAGCCAAAGAGGCAAGAAATAAAAGAGGGCATGTATTGTTACTATGAGTATTCAGTTCATATCTCTATAGGTTGAACTTGAAGGACATGTGTCTTTTTTCAACCTGACTAACTATGAGTATGATAGCAAACTCTCAGACCTCAAGTGCCCCCAGCTTGACACACTAGCTCTGAAAATATACACAACTAAGTAATGTTCCAGATATAAATCCATAGTCCATAAGTCTGCATAAATAATCGTAATTTAAATCGGAATTCCACACATTCATACAGCTCTGTAACTATGAACACAGCATTAAATGTATTGTTTTCATGTAAGTAGTATAAGTGCCTAAATCTGACTTGGTATCAGCCTCTATCTGGTTACTGTACAGTCTGTACTGCAGATTTGAGACAGGGGAAGCACAAGCAGCCAAGTGTTTTGCAGTGCAAGAAGCATGCTGATAGGAGAGAGTAGAGTGACTGAGAGATGTGCTAAGTGTGCTGCTTCTCCTTCTTCTATCCACTATCCAGTCACAGAGTGGGGCTGAGTAGGGTACCTGTGAGAGATCAGAGATCAGGTCCTCTTCCAACCTAGACAGGGATGTGAGAGCTGAGCTGTGCAAATCTCAGAATTGGATGGACAAAAATGAAATAAAAATGTGGGCTGGTAACAGCTGCCTTGTATGTATTGCATCAGTGTACTTGGCTATTTGCCTGGAGTTCAGCTTATAAAGCTAAATAGTTCCTAAAAAACAAAAGGAAATATTCAGATTCAAAGCCTATAATGACTGCTCCTCTCCTTGTACAACCTTATCATACTTCAATGGAGTATTCCTTTAAGGGCCTACGGCCAGACATGGCTGAAGCTTTGTACATAAATCAGAATCTGTTTTTCTGCTAAATTCTCTGTGATTTCCCCACTAATTTACTTTAATTTACTACATACTTCTCTGAGGACTTGGCCCCAAAAGGTGCCCATACACTTTACGAATCCCGCGATCGTACGAGAATCATACAGTGTATGGAAGGCGTGCGACCGTTTCTACTGTACGGTCGCACGTCTTCCATCGAACAAGCAGGCTGGAAAACCCGCCGGGAATCGTACGATTCTCGGCAAGTGAGTGGCCTGCTTGTTCGACAACTGACGAACGGGCCACTGCCCGTTTGCCGTCCTTGCAAGCCCGCCCCTCATTGCGATGATCGCAAGTACGATCTGCCTGTCCAAGATGGGCAGATCGTACTTTTTTTAAGTACTTTACAACCATCGCAAGACTAAGGTCTTGCGATGGTTGTAAAGTGTATGGCCACAGATGAGGAAATCAGCCACAACCTCACCGCATTTCATCTGAACGAGGATTCAGAAACAGCAGATCACTTATCAGAAGTTACTCCCTGAATGAGTCTCTGGCATGTCACTACGTTTACACTGCGTGTGTACACACCACTTTTCATTTTTTTCCACAAAGGAAGCTGATGGGGCCATAAAATAGATTTGCATCATTTAAAATTTTTGCTTAACCAGTTGACATCCGCGGTGTTAAACCCCCTTCCCATCCAGGCCATTTTTCAGTATTCAGCGCTGCGGTACTTTAACTGACATTTATTCCGTCATGCAGCGCTGTACTGAAATGAATTTTATACCCTTTTTTGGGGACAGATAGAGCTTTCTTTTGGTGGTATTTATTCACCACTGGGGGTTTTATTTTTTTACTATATTAAGGAAAAATTACCGAAATTTAAAAAAAAAAACAGTTTCCCCTATATTAAATGATAAAACATTTATTATTACCCAATTTTTTGGTAAAATATAAAAGATGGGGTCACGTCGGGTAAAAAGACACTAAACATGTCAAGCCTTAAAATTGCGTGCGCGCGCGAAACCTCAAAAAACGATAATACCCAAAATTGGCCATAGGCGACGCTTTAAAAGCTGTTACCGCTCATCAGTTTAGTGTTATCAGTGATTGATGGCCCTAAAATGATTGCTCTCACTGCGACGTTCGCGGCGATATGTAACATGTGTAGCGCAATTGTAATTTTTGCGCGCTGGGGCACCGGACGCGTATTTACGTTTATAGGCGCGTAAACGTGGGGGTGGGGGAGTTAAACATTTTGGGGGGGTTTTTTCCCCTTTTTTTATATGTGACTTTTATTTTATTTTACTTTTTTATGTGTTACTTTAATTTTTTTTTATTTATATTTATTTTTTTGCACTTATTGTTATTGCTATTATATAGGGGGATAACAACCCCCTATATAATAGCAAAGGCACACTGACAGGTCCTCTTTATGGAGACATTAGGGGTCTCTAGGACCCCTAATATCACCTGTGGACCCCAAAAGAAGCTGATGAAGCAGAGATCTGCTTCATCAGCTTCTACTCTCTGGCTATAGCAGCCAGACGACTGACAGGTGAATGCGGACGTGATGTAATACACATCACTTCTGCATTCACAGCCCGGACGGAGATCAGCAAGGAGCTGATCTCCCGCCCTCCTCCTCCTGACGCCCTCCGAGCCGGTCCCGGGATTCAGACACAATTTCTGCAAGTACAGTAACACACCTGTTGATCCTGCCAAAAAAACAGCGCCTTTGTCTCTCCCTGTGCATTTTCAGCCTCCCCAGTTCTCTCCTATGGACTACAAAACACCTCTTTGTTATAGAGATTACAAAATTGGAAGGAGTTCTGTGGTCCCAACACACTCCTTATCCTAGGGTGACAACGTTGGTCCTTCATAGATGCAGTAGGGTGAGAGAGTGCAGTCACCCTTGGGCAGCAAGTGTGGGACTGATAGGACCACCAGGTGAAAATATAGTAAAAAAGAAAAATATGACTGAAGAAAAATAGCAAAGTCATCAAAGAAAAACACCCAGGCATGAGCAGTGTGCAACTCACTTCCCTTACTAGAACAATACAAAATTCCCCAGCACACTCTTCACCTAGTCAGCACAAAATGCCTATTTACACTGTTTTAACATTTTAGGTTAAAAACAGAGGTTTTGTTAAAGGGCCCATTTACACATGTGCATTGTGGTAATGCACCCTGAAATACCCATTACAAAACACATGGTAACACATCTGATCTATGTGTGTTGAGTTGTGGTGCCATTCTTTGGGAAGTGTTTACAGTAGAGCCCAAGGCACAACACATCTCAGCACACCACACTGCATATACCATGCATTGTGGTGTGCTGCTTTATTAAAAAAGGGACTTGCATGCTCTTGTTCATTCATTGTGGTGCATTGGCAGCCCATTGGTAATGAATGGGCTGCCTTAACCATGACCATCCCTATAATGAGGGAGCTGGGGTCTGAAGTGGTTAACTGGCATCTAATTGGAGAGCGGCCAGGTGATGGGGGGTGCGGCAGGGGAGAGGCCACAGCATCCCAGGTTGCTAAGAGCTCTTAGTAATCTGCGGCACTCTTTGCAGAACAGGTTTCCACCCAGCTCACTGACGTCACCGGTTGGCAGGCGCTGAGTGGGTATGCTCTGGCTTGCATTCTGCAGCCATGGATGCCAATGAGCTGGGCAGGACGCCGGACAGAGCCGCGTATGCTGAAGCCACCCGCCACCTGCCCCCCTTCCCCCATGACCATTCCCTGACAGCAAACCCCTCTTTTTTGAACAACATCGCCTCAGGCAGCTATTAACCTAGGGAAAGCCCTGCCCTGCCCTTAATGCAACACTCTTTAAAGTGTGCCATACTGTGCATTTGTGCGGGTGAATTAAAGCAGTGAAACGGTCCATATACATTTGCAAATACATTTGAAGACACACTGCTCCATCAAGACACCTCTGCACTGCTCTTACTCAATACAGCTGTTGAATGGACGCTTAAGGTGCCCATAGACTGCACGATTATCGTACGATAATCGTATGCGATCGGTTTTTCGTACGATAATCGAGCAGTGTGAACAGAGACGTGCGACCATTTCTACTGTACGGTCGCACGTCTTCTGTCGAACCAGCATGTTCGAAAACCAGCCGGGAATCGTACGATTCTCGGCTGGTGCTCGGAAGACAAATGCCGAACGGGCCGGTGTGCGCACACGCACACTGCCCGTTCAGCATTGCGGTCATCGGAAGCCCGCCCCCCTTGCGATGATCGAGAGTGCGATCTGCCTGTCCAAGATAGGCAGATCGTACTTTTTTTTAATCCCTGTACAACCATCGCAAGACTAAAGTCTTGCGATGGTTGTAGAGTGTATGGCCACCTTCAGACAAATAGGGCTGTCCCATTGGGATAGGAAAGGGAGTTCTCAGCCCTATAAAAGCTCCAAATCCTTTGGTGGGTGGGAAAACTAACATACCTGAAGTCTGACTGTGCACTTAGCTGCTTAACAGGAGTTAAAAACTACTGCCTGGATCAACAGGAAATAAAACTATGTTACGGGGGGATGCAGGAAAACAAAAACTGCTATGTTAATGTCAGTGACAGACGTCATGTATGTCATTTTGTTTATTTTCTGCACAGTTCCACTTTAAGCAACACATGTCTTTTATGAATACTTTTTTAGTTAAAGAACTACTGCACTTACCTACCCTTTGCTCTAATTAAATATTAACGAGCCACCAACACTCTAGTATTTCTGCTCTTCTTGTGCAAATAGTTAATTATTAGTGCAGCGCTCCCAATACCAATATCAACATACAAAAGTGGTTTGTACCGCAAATATTCAACATCAATGAAATCTATATGTATGCATATCCATAAAGAATTTGAAACCAGTGCTCTAAATTATTTTTGTGTGACAGCGCGAATTTATACACACTTATAAAAAAACATTATGGCATTTATAACTTATTAGTGATAACATCAATTTTAATTTTAAAAATGTTGTCCCTTCACATGTGAAAAAGGTTCCTTTATAATACTTTCTCCTTACAGTGCTCTTTCCGCCATATATCAATCACCATCAACCAGTGCTCTCTCCTCCATATATTTATCACCATCGACCAGTACTCTCTCCACCATATATCAATCACCATCAACCAGTACTCTCTCCTCCACATATTAATCACCATCGACCAGTACTCTCTCCACCATATATCAATCACCATCAACCAGTGCTCTCTCTTCCACATATTAATCAACATCGACCAGTGCTCGCCCCCACCATATATCAATCAACCACTACTCTCTCCACCATATATTAATCACCATTGACCAGTACTCTCTCCACCATAAATCAATCACCATCGACCAGTACTCTCTCCACCATAAATCAATCACCATTGACCAGTGCTCTCTCCTCCACATATTAATCACCATCGACCAGTACTCCCTCCACCATGTATCAATCACCATCAACCAGTGCTCTCTCCCCCATATATCAATCACCATCAACCAGTGCTCTCTCCATCATATATCAATTACCATCAACCAGTGCTCTCTCCATCATATATCAAATCACCATCAACCAGTACTCTCTCCACCATAAATCAATCACCATTGACCAGTGCTCTCTCCTCCATATATCAATCACCAGTGCTCTCTCTTCCAAATATTAGTCACAATCGACCAGTACTTTCTCCACCTTATATCAATCACCATCAACCAGTGGTCTCTCCATTATATATCAATCACCATCAACCAGTGCTCTCTCCTCCATATATCAATCACCATCAACCAGTGCTCTCTCCAGCGTATATCAATCACCATCGACCAGTACTCTCTCCACCCTTGGAAAACTTGTAAGTTTGGGTTTATAATATTTTGGGATGCACCAATAAATAACTATTTGCATATATGTTGGACGCTCATTAACATTCAGTGTTTGCTAGCAGTCGTTAAGGAATCTTGAGTACATTTAATGACTACGCCTTCTTGTGTGGGGGAGTATTTGCTCATAGTTGACAGCTCAGGGTTGACATAAATTTAGATGAACCGTGTGATGACAACTTTGAGTACGGAATGAGATGGTGGTAAAGTGTTTGGTCACTGAAACCTGCAACTGACCCATGAAATCCATGACTGCTGGCAAGTAATTGTTCCAACTTTGTAATCAAAACACATAAATAATGTTTGTGCTAAATTTAGCCCAACATAATTCCCTGAGATTATACTTAATGAAGATTTAAATGTCCATTTCAGACAGCAGAAATATTTGGTTATGGATAGATTGTGAGGGATTCGCTCATCTTCTCATATATTCAGTACTATGGTGGGCGAGTATCTATCACATCCCCTTTGGAATGATTTAGTTAAAGGATTCCTCACCCTTCCTACCCCTTTCACTTGTGTGAAAATTTGTAAATTTTTCAAAAACATGCCCAGCTTTAAAATAAAAATAGAATTAATCAAATATGATAATATTCAGCAATTTGTCTTTCTCCCAGGCCAGGTCTACTCTTAAGCTAAATCTGTGAACACACAACACTTCTCCATTCGAACTTTTGGAAGTACATGTCAACATTTTTAAGCTGAATTCCAGGTAGTATTGAAAAATAGACTCTACTTTAAAGCTTGTAGCAGGCTGCTACATTCAGCTGCTGACGAGTGTTGTGCCAATCAGTTTCTACACACAACATGTGTTCACTCCCAAGTTCACTTACGCTGATTCCTTTCTTACAAGGTAAACATTTTTCTTCATGCAATTTATGGGAAAACTCCCATATTATCTCAATCCCTAATAAAGTGGCCATGTTTTAACCACCGAAACATGATGGCTTTGTGTACAGTTTAACGATAGAATAAACCCGTATGAGGTGTGGCACTACAATACTAGATCTACCCAAGTCAAAATCCAAGGTGATTGTAGAGGCCCTTTGAGTGCAGAAGCTGCAAGTCCACTGTACAGACATCCACTTATACCATCTCCACACCATTGGGTAGGATTAGGGAAACCTTCAGGGATCCAGTGTCCCCTACCCACCTTCCTAATCAATCTGGCTTTATATCAACCTCCTGTAATCTTCTACACAGCATCACCCACAGCAAGTCAGGACTTCACTGCTTTGCCTAGTACTGTGAATCAACAGTCTGATTATGCTTACATAATGAGGTGAGAGATGACCTCATCAGTGTGTTGCTTATTTTCGATTGTCCAATCACAGACTGGGGAAAGGTTGGTGACCAGACTTTCTGTTTGTGGGAAACTCTGGACAACGGATTCTCTGCAGATACCTGATCACAATAATATGTTAACTCCTATACCTAACATGGTGCATTACATAAGAGTTACATTTTTCCTCATGTTATTTGTTCCACAGAGAACCCCAGAAAATGTCAATTACAATATATGGTGAAGAGCCATATAGACACCTGACCATCACACCTAAACTATATGGGCAAAAGTATGGTGTGGGGGGAACTCTGGGCTGCTGTTAAATTTACACATGTAGTGGGCCTCTCCCCCCGCGCTCCAGATTGCATGGGCTAAATGCTTGTTTGGCTGTGAGGGAGGGATAAGTACAAATATACCTTATTCCTTGCTCCACCAGCAATGGGTGTTCTCCTTTGCTGCCCAATGCTGGGCCTTTGCGGTCCTTCCATATAATTCAGGATTGTGGTCCTGCATTGTACATGATGAAATCAGAAAGCAGCTGCTCGCGAGGCAGTGAAGTGAAGCGCTTTAGGGGGGCAGTCACACAAAGAGGAAGCATGCAAGAGCGAGGAATATTTGGTATTGGTATTGGTAAATACTTGTACTTATTCCTTGCCACCTAGCCAAACCGGAATGAATGCAATTTGGGGACCTTACTGCATGGGTAAATTTAATATCACCTTGGAGTTGGGTTTTAGCTCTATGGAAGACCTTTGGGGTGAACTGGAGCACTGACTGTGGGCCAGGTCTTCGTGCCCAACATCAGTACCTGACCTCACAAATGCCCTTTTGGTTGATTGGGCATAAATTCCCACGGACATGCTCCAAAATCTTGTGAAAAACCTTCCTTCCCATAAAAGTGGAGGTTGATATCGATGCAAAGAGTGGGGGGAGGCAACATATTAATTTTCATGCGATGTTCAACAAGATCATATAAATGTCAAAATGTTAGCCATATAGTATATATTTTGTGGAAAAATTTGCTAATAAATTATACCACCTCTCACCAAGGTAATCCATATTTTTTAAATGGAGGGAAGCTGCAAAATTACCTTTCTATTTAATATGTTTTTCCTAAAATGTCCTACATTTTCGCAATCACATTTTCACTATTGCTTTCATCTATGAATTTAATAATTTAGAAGTGAAACATGCAATGTGTCTAAGTGTGTAATGAGAGATCAAATAAAAAAGAAACAAAGCTTTTTAGACTGTCACCAAGATTGCCCTGTACATGCGTGCCCAGTCACCAACAGCTGCAGCTGCTTAGCAGTTGGTGCCATTTGGCAGATGTCCCAAATTACAACCACATTCTGTGTTCAGATTTCCTGAAGAATCTGCTGGACCAGCAAAAGGCATACTCAGCTTAGCATATGTATTTTTAGCTATATATTTTCTTTTCAGTCATATTCCTTTGAATATGAATATCAGGCGGCAGGCAGATGCTGGTAAGAAAACACACACACACACACATATATATATATATATATATGTATAGGGCATACTAAACTGCATAACCTTCTTATCTATTAAAGTGACAACAAACTCAGGAGTTGAATCTTAAAAATGCATTCAAGTAACTTAACTATTAGCAAAAAATGTATCTTATTTGTGTATCACTTTTCTGTAGATCCTCAAATTATCTCTGAATTGGCACTGACACTGCCCTTCCTTCTGGAGGGGGGCTACGTTTGTTCCCCATGGTCCATGTGTGTGTTGTAAAAAAGCCACCGCTCCAAGCTCACTCCCATGATAGCATAGCGCAGCATACATTATTTTTATCCCTGTCACAAGGGTGAATTTTAAAGGGAAATTATAGTACATTTTAAATGTTTTTAGTAGTTTAAATTTTGTAAAGGGATCTTCCAGCAAAGAAAACATTCCTGACATGTCAAAATACACTGGCTGCTTTAGGGGCTGCTCTGTGTCAGACTATTTGAACACAAATGTAACACAAAAGATGTAACAAGCATCAGGATTTACATGATTATGTAATCACTGGGCCATCATGTCAGTCTAGGAAGTTGATTCTGATTTTGGATACGACTAGAACAAAGACACTACCATCGTTCTGAAGAGAAAAGCAGATAAATGCATTTTTAGGGAGAGACCTGTAATCTCTGTAATAAGTTATAAATACGTATATGCATTGAACACTTCTTTTTTATTATACACTGAGTGGCCAGATTATTATGACCACCCCATCAGTACTTCGTTGGGCCACGAGATGACTCCACAAGATGTTGAAAGGTGATGCGAGGAATCTGACACTGCACTGTTGCCCTGTTCTGCCCTACCATTGACAAGTCGCTGACGGCCACAATTCACACGTTCAGACCCAGATTTCCGGCTGACAGTCCAGTCTTTAAACACTTTAACAACAGCTGCTCTTGAACATTTAACAAATTCTGCTGTTTTGCTGATACTCGCTCCATGGTGCGAGCGCCAACAATCATCCCACGTTCAAAGGCTGTTAAATCGCGTTGTTTACCCATATCTTCAGAAAAAAATCACTTGTACTGTTGTGGTAAACAACCTGCTTCCCTATTTATAATGGTCTGGCCCTCTAGCAACTTCAGCGCGAAATTATAGCTAATTTGCCTACAAACGTCAGGTGGTCATAATAATCTGGCCACTCAGTGCATATACATGCTTTAATTATTTATATATAATAAACATTTAACACAGGGTGCCCCATGACAGAAATAAACATTTAACACAGGGTGCCCCCATGGCACATGATTCACAGAGCATTATACGTTTTCTAAAGCGAGAGCTCAACAGAAGCTGTTTGTTTTCAGACTTTCTGTCCATGGCTGAAAATTTGTATGGTCCCTTCTGAACAAAGCAGCCAGGGAGGGGAAGCAGTCACTTCTCTGACTCGTTCACTTGTGTGTGTATATTTCAGATTGAGTGACAGAGTCTGGAAAACATGTAAAAAGGAGATGAAAGTTCCACCTGCTGATTGCTAATGAAAATGCGAAATATGCACATGTAATGTCCAGTGGAGAGCAACGCACAATGCCCGGGTGCACACAAGTCAAGTAGATACATACATAAATAAACCTATTGGTTGATGTTTTAACAAGGCACTGCTTGTCGAAATGTTGACCAATAAATGTATTTATGTTGCTTCATTACAAGACCTGTGAGTGGTCTTGTGGAGTGTACTTCATTGGGGAACATGTTTGGCCTACATGTACATGCATGAATAATCAAAACAAATTTCCACTTTGCTCTATCAGATATACAACGGGTAAATGATGTGTGGTCTACTCCCTGTGCTGAAACTTGCGGTTTGTCCAAGATGTGACACTTTGATAAATTATGTGCAGCTAATGTCATGTAGGAGTAATTAGTGCAATTATGAGAACATTATGAAAAACATTGATCTCAGATATTCCCGAGAATGATTTGATGATAGAAGTAATAAAACAATAATTACTAGAGGTGGGTGGCTCTTCTTATTGTCCATCATTCTGCCAGTTGGCTTACTACTTTTGCAATCTTTCGTGCAGTGAGCTCATAGCTACCACGGGGAACATCCAATCCCCAAAAGTCGGCTGTTTATGGGTGCCGCCTTTGAAAAACTGACACTTCAATTACTCAATTGCTGATTAAATATGGCAATGATTGAATCTAATTAGCCAAAGTACCCCTGTAATTTATATGTGTAA
The DNA here is from genome assembly GCF_000935625.1 of Nanorana parkeri. Lineage (NCBI taxonomy): Eukaryota > Metazoa > Chordata > Amphibia > Anura > Dicroglossidae > Nanorana > Nanorana parkeri. The sequence continues at coordinate 587,713 of NW_017306515.1, forward strand.
GGTTGGGATGAAGTGGCAGTTCATTCTGGTGATAGACATAACATCATGAGCTGAAGCAGAGACACCGGCACTCCAAATTTGCAAAATACGTCTATTTATTGACGATGCACGTCAATAAATAGACGTATTTTGCAAATTTGGAGTGCCGGTGTCTCTTCTTCAGCTCACGATTGTTACGGCTGCCACCCGTTGACTACCGCAGCACCCAATTGTTGAAGGGATTTACGCGGTCAGGAGTGCAATGGGACCATGGACTATCTATAGACATAACATCATGTCCCAGGTTTATGTCTGAGGGTGCCGAGGAACCAACCCAGAAACAGTAGTACCAGACATAGATCATTTACTATATAGACATGAGGACACCTGACCATCACACCTTTATGAGCTTATTGGACATCTTATATGAAAACCATGTGTAATATGATCTTTCTGTCCACCCCCCTCCTCATTCCCACCACTTTGGCGCTATAATAGTCACCACTCTTCTGGGAGGCCTTTCCACAAGGTTTTGGACTGTGTCGATGGGCCAGTTAGGACAGAATCAAAATGATTGTTTAATAAAGGAGTAGAGGATGTTGACTAAGTCAAATATCACTTCGTAAAGGAAACCTGCTCTACTCCTTTCCTCAATTAAACTCAAAGTATTCTTACAAAACTGCTGTGATAGTTATGTTCCTTTGCTCTGACCACAAAGTTCAACAACTATTCCTTCTCAGCACATTTTGCGAAACCAAACACACATCCCACCGGCAGTGATTGTATTAAATCCATTCCTCCCAGAGCAATCTAAATCTGCACATTTCTACAAAGCTGTTTTATGTGTAGAGATTTATAGAATGTGGCAGTTATGTTTTTTAGAAGATGATGCAAACGCTGTAAAAATATATTGTGATGCAATGTCATGTGTAAGATTTAAAGAGGATCAAACTTCAAGACAATGTACAAATCCCTTTCACTTATTTACATTTGTACAACCAGCAAATGACTAGTATCTGAATAACTAGTAACAAGAAAACTAAGTAGTGAATACATAATAACTGAATATAATCATATATTCTATTTTTTTTTTTTAACCTTACACTCTACTGTAGATAGTCTATGACACTATAGACGCCCAAGCAGAATGGCTGAAAAAAACTGAATTCCGAACCACATTATAACATTTATCCAGACACACCCAGAAAAACACGTTACATTGTTGACTTCATGAATTACTGCAAATCCAAGTGAAATTTTCTTGGAAAGGCCTTGTTCAAATAGTGGTCAAAGGGGCGGTAAAAACAGACAGTTGATCCACATGATTCCCGCCCCCGACCACCCAACCTAAAACCTGGTTTGTACACATGCCACGGCATGTTGTCTTTGGCAGGCGATGCTGCTTGCCAAGTGCGATCATTGCAGTCAATGGGATTGCACCGCAACTGTGTGACAAGTGATTGGCACACGGTTGTGGCACACAGTTCCGGCGCAATCCAATTGACTGCAATGATTGCATTTGGTACTGAATCCCCTTTTGGATTAAAAATAGGCATTCAGGAGGCAGCAGTGTTGCCTCTTGAACACCTGTAAACCTGCTGTTAAGCCCCCTCTGAAAATCGATCCACTACAGTTTTTTTTTCAGAAGGCAGTAAAGTTTGCAGCCCACATGAACCTACTCTAACAGTTTCACTACATGCCCCATAGAAAGTTATGTGACGGAGACATACAGAAAGCGGGAAGGGCCCTAAAGGGATCCTAATAGGATGGAAATATGGGAGCTGACATTGTTGTCTTAGGCTTGAATTACACTGGTGATTACAACTCTTTGCCACTGGACATTAGTCATTTCATGTCAGTCATGTACATGCACACTGAAAAAAACGCGGCGCTAATAACTGTTAACAAGCAGTTAAAGGGATTCCGTGACTGTGCTGCCTCCGCAGTTATATGACAATGGAATTGGATTGATATTATTGTATATTAGTACAGTATAGCTAATGTTTGGTATGCTGCCACTTAGTGGTCATTAGGTTTATTACACCCCTTTTTTCCTGTGTTGCTTCCCTTGTATAATGTAACACCTCCTTTTTCCTGTGTTGGATTCAGCCAGTTTCTGACCACATGTGCACATGGGAAGAGGAAGGCATTATCCTTTTTTGACCTTAAAATACTGTCATTTCAACCTTCTGCTACATCCTATTGTCTGTCAGACTAATGATTTCAGGACAGTGGTAGAGTGCATGGCCCTGTCACAGTTGCAAACACTGTGACCCTGGTGGTTCTCCTGAAAATACCAAGTATTAGCACTGGTATCTGTGTATCCCTAATATTCACCTGTCCTGTCCCCTTGCACGCACCATCATCAATCTTCACTAACCTTGCCTTTTCTGCATCTGGCACACTTCACAGGATATGTTTCTTTAAATATGAAATAGAACAAAGCCTAACTTTCCTATTTCCCTTGTTTCCAACATTAAACCTTGAAGCAACAGCTGTGCATTAGGAAAGGATCTATGTACAGACACCCTGAGGATATATGTTGCTTAAATATACCTATATTAACATTAAAAGTATTAAACGACCAGCAGAAACGTTTCATAGATATCTGTACATCAGTTTACAAAGAGGGACAACTGAGGAGGAAAGAGGGACAGAGAGCTTTGGTTCCCAATGAGGGACAGTTGGGAGGTATGCTATATACATCTTGGGTTTTGAACTCCTGAGTGCCCTGGAAGCCATTAAATGGTAGTGTTTATTTCCTGCTGGTAGCTCCTTTACTATAATCTGGGAAAAGATTTGCTTTAAAGAATAAGTGAAATTTAAGACAAACTGAACGTATACTTTTTGCCCCTTTGCACTTAGCTAAACTAAGCTACCCTCCCCCTCCACGGATGCGTGTTTACCTCAATCTAATGGTCATAGCCTCCAAGTGATTGTTTACATCCAATGTCACAAGTCTCACTCTTCTGGTTGCTGCTGCTCATTACAGTCCTATAGACTTGTAAGGGGCTTTCTCGAGAGGCCAGAGACGGCAGTAGACAACCCCATAGACTATGTGCAGGTTCAGCCACGCTGGAAACAATCAATTCCCCCTTTAATTCACCCCTCCCTAACAGTACCATTTGACCTTCTTTTCCTATCCCATTGCTGCATTTATCTGCAGGGACTGAAGAAAGGAAGCCGGTGTAAGCTCTGAGTCTGAGCTTACACAGGGCTGAGGACTCTCTTCCTGATCCCATTGACAGCACTGGACCAATCACCAAGCACCCCTGTAGTCACATGCTTCTCCATACTCTGAAATATCTTCACTTTCAGTGTCTGAATGGAGTGGTGGGGTAGTGAAGACAAGGTGAGTATGTGCTTCTGGATGGGAGGGGCATTAAAGGGAACCTGTTCATTTGTCCTGTTAGAGCAAAGCACGGATTTAACTTTCACAAAAGTGGTGTTTTAACATTTCCATAATAAACAACGACGATATAGAAAATGTAATACATGACCCATCCTGCACACTGTGCTCTACTGAATCCTTCACACTTTCTGACTAATGTTCCTTCAGCTGTAAGCATTGTTCCAGCTATGACATCAGAAGCATTAAGTGACCTCTTAGTCAGGACACATGGCTTTATGAACGGTCTTCAAGGATAGTTACGACTTTCAGTGTAATAATCTAGAGAAAGAGACACACACTTTCATGTGTCCAGGCTCTGTGCGGTGTGCGGTAACCCACAACAACTGATCCATAATAATATCTTACTCTACAATACTAAAGTCTGATTGGCTGTTATGGGTGATGGCACTTTACAACAGATTAATAAAGCAGATCTATGATTTCCTTAAATATTTTCTACACCTATTAAAAAGCTCCCTATTGGAAGATTTCCCTTCTATTCTTGTAATGATAAAATGTTGGATCTTCCCTCTTTAACATTTCTAGTAACAATTGTTACTATCACCCATAGAGAGGGGGGGAATCTCCCCAGTTGGGACACAGATAGAAATTAAAAAAAAACCCTTCCCTAGGCTATCCAAAACAACAACAAGAAAAAAAGGTTTAACATAAACACTTTAAGGCCTTGTTCACACCAAATGCAGAGCAGATCCGGTCAGGTTTCTGCACACGCAGTGCAGTGGGTTGTGCCGCGTTTTTGATGCGTTCCAGACCGGTTTTGGTAAAAAAAAAAAGTTTAACATGGGCTTTCAGGCACTTGCATGCGTTTTTGATGCGTTCCAGAGCAGATCCAGAGCAGGTAAAATAGGGCTTGCCGCAGTTTTTTCACCTGCTTTGGATCTGGTCTGGATCTGCACGCTGTGAACTGGAGCTCAAAATGCCATAGGAATACATTGGACGCAGTTTTGATCCGAGCATTGCAGTCATAGGAAGCCCGCCCCTCAGCGGGCTTCCGATGACTGCAGATGGATGGGCAGATCCGGGGCAGGTTTGAATCCGACTTCTTAGTTTGGACCTTTTCTTACATTTGTGTGTGATAAACAGATACGTCCCTCGGCGGAGCGGATACCGGGTGACACCCCGCCGTGACGTAGTTGCACATGCGTGCCCATCTTGGTGATACCTGCTGGTGTCCATCACCAAGATGAGAGGAGGGGACATTGTCGTGGGACCAGGGGTGCCTTCTTACCTGGGGTCTGGCGGGCATGGCAGAGATTGTAGGGTCCTTCTTGGGCTGATTTGGTGCCCGGCGGCGGCAGCTTGGTTGTGGGTGCACTCATGCTTGCGTACGTGCGCATGATGTGCGTGCGTGATGTGCGGGCGCACGTGACATTGCCGTGGCCTATTAGTCACTTCAGGTGCTGATCATTGCCAGGGAAGGCCTTTCGAACACACCTTCTCTCCATTCCGTCCCATTGGTTCCAAGGGACCTGTAGCTTCCCCGTTGCACAGACAAAGTGAACCGCATATAACTGCCTCTCTAACAGACGTTCACCCGGCAGGATAAGGCATGCCGTCAGGTCCCCTCTCTCCTGCAACTGTTGGGCTCCCAGTCCATGACTGAGTGACCGACTTTTCAGAGGGGGTAACACTAAAGTGACTGTCAGTCGTTTTGGTATCACCCGTCCAATAGTGTTACCAAGGTGCGACCTGGGCAGGTAGACTGTGCATACTTTGGTTGAGAATTTTCCACCCAACTGGATTGTCAGATGGAAGGATGTTGGATTGTAAGCTGCTGACAGGGCCACCCATGGAGCAAGTTTTGGTTAGTCCATCAAGAACTGCCCAAAATTTGCTCCATGTATGGCAAACTTTAGTGTTCCCGCAACTGAACAGGAAAGAGGTAACAGGAAGGTAAATGTCAGTGGATGGAGAGTACCCTATGAAGAGTACCTGTCACTTTTGCCCTGTCTCAGCTTTTTTTAAATATAGGATTACAGCTCCCATTGCTTAGCTCCTGGAAGCGGCCCTAGTGCCATGGCAGAGCAGCATCATTCACAATGACTTGCCTGTCCCGGACCTTATACTTCTTCCTACAGCATCTTCCAAGAACCCATATCTTTTCCCGGGTATGAGCCAGAATGACAGGTTCTCTTTAGATCTCTGTAGTAGAAGGCTGTATGGAGCTGACAGCTAATAACTATCTGCTCTGTGACTGAAAACTGCAGATAATTCATCAAACAGCTGGTACAGAGCAAATTTAGCTTTATGTTGTAATTCATAACATTTGCCCAGACAGACTCGGCGAGAAACATGCCGCTTCATTTACTTAATGAGGTGCCACGTGTCCAGACACGCTTCTCTTGGTGAACACATACTCTCTTTAACATTTCACATTCATAGGCTTTGTATGTTCTTATTATTCATGTGACATGCATATGAATACATACCGCATCATTTAAATTTGTAGGTGAAGTAAAACTAAAGCCAAAAACCTATTTGTTTTGGAGCTCAGCAGTAGCAGCCTATTTCTCATTGCAGAAGAAGAATTTCCTTTAAGTGACAGCTTTGCATGCATTGTTTCTTTGTTCTTTACAACACTGTGAACTTGCTTCATGTGTCATTGCTTTGGATGCTTCCACCGAGATGACCTCAGTGTTTGAGCATGAGCTACAGAAGCCAACATCTCCAAACAGGATTCTTTGCTGTTGGGTGGATGGAAGTAACCGATATAACATCATTGCAATAGTTCTGCCTGGGGACATTACAATATGACGTGTGCTTATAAAGAATTTAGCTTTGGAATTTTAGGTTAAAGTAAATGTATAGCTAAAACTCCTATATTAGAGAAGAACTCCGAGCAAATAAAAAGCTTACCCTTGTAGTGGGGCTGCCCCCGCATTGCAAGGGTTAATTGCTCATTTTGTCTAGGGGACTCATACAAAGCAGATATACTCACCTGATCCCAGCTCCAGCTGCAGTTAGTGTTTACCTCTCTCCACTTTGGCTACGAAATGTCCCTCAGCTTCCTCACTTCTAATGCAGGTGAGAGGCCCTGCATAAGACATAATGACTTAAGAGGTCCTTAGACTGCCGGAGCCCAGGGCAGAAGAGGCTGCAGGGACCAGTCTAGCAGCCCAGTGGAAGCCAGGATCAGGGAAGAAATTCGGCTGTATTCCAGCCCGTAGACTAAAACAAGCACTTACCGCCATTATCAGATAGCTTTGTCTTAGAATATAGTGATGCAAAGCAGGGAGTCGCTTGAGCTGTCCTATAGTGCTCTGGGAATCATTTGCAATGTACAGCAGTCCCCGGGTTACGAACAAGATAGGGACTGTAGGTTTGTTCTTAAGTTGAATTTGTATGTAAGTTGGAACAGGTACATTTTTTAAGTGTAACAGTCAAAAATGTTTTTGTTTGTTTTAGATAGCATAGGGAAGGATTTACCCTCTGTAAAGATTATTTTGCTGTGTGTGCCCCTGTTCAGAAGAGTTCACCTCATTTTCCATCCCTGTGACAAATGGATTTGGAAAATGTTGGGCTGTTGTGGAAACAAGGATTGGTGATAAAGCTTCAGTGGAGACACCTTTTTCCCATGATCACTCTTACAGTAGTGAATTTCCCTTCCTAGATGTAGATTTCCTTTCACTTCCTGTTGTCTCAAGTACAGGAACTGAGATTTAATCTTTCTAATGAGGATACAGACAGCAGTAAAAACCTCACAGTGCCCCGGAAGAAGAGGCGGGCACCCCTCATCTGCATGTCTAACAAGAGCCATCTACCTGTAATGTACATACAGTACTACAAACCAGACCCAAAAAGGCGGGCACCTCTCATCCGTACAAGCGCGGAAGCATTACAACTACCCCTGCTGTACAGTAATGGCCTCCGTTTGTAAGTAGGAGTTGTATATATGTAACTCGGGGACCGCCTGTACTAAATGCATATTTCTTTATTCAGAACCTCAACAAGTATGTAGATAGAGAACATTAGAGGCATCAGAACCCCCGAAATTATATACTTGTTTTGGGTCAATGACTCAGAAAATACTTAAGCCAGTAAGTAAAAATAAGAAAATAAGAACCAGGCAACTGGCATGTTCTGAAACGAAGGGAAGTCTCCAAGTTCTTCCCAAGACTAGTACTCCACACTCACCCCTTCTGCCCCCAGTGCCACAACATTTCCCATATAAAATGTCATCAGAATGGTCACATGATGTGTTCACTTTTCTTTAGACTCTCTCTCCTGATAATGGGGGGTCCTCAATGATGTAGAGCAGTGAGGCCAAATTTCAGCCCTCTGGGTGTGGTGACACTACAAATCCCATTAAGCATTGCATAACGCTGACAGTCACAGGAAATACTTTCAGAAGGATATGCATGATGGGATTTGTATTTTCACTACAGCTGGAGGGTTGAAGCTTGACTACCCCTGATGTAGAATGATGGTGTCAGTGCCTATATCTTCATCATTACACTGTGATTGCAAGGTTTTCCCCTGGAGGGAGGATGCACCATGCCCCACATTCACAGTATATCCTAAGTCTTCTGAATTGAATGAAGTTGGGAGTCGCATCTAGTGCTTTAAAAGAATTATTTCAGGGGACAGGTCCTAATTTCCATCCATAATTACAGTATATATAGGAAAACACCAGAAAAGAACAAATTAGCCAGAAGGTTAAAATGATCACTCATTTATTTGCTCATTTCAGATACATATATTATCAGCATATCCCATTTCTGTCAATGTATACAATTATTGCAGCTTAAAAACAAGTGTTCACTTGCTGATTAGAGTATTTAGAAATCTTGTAAGCTCTACCTTTCTTAGTATTATCATTGGATTTGTAGTATATGGGCTCCTTCACTTCCTAATGGTTTGGTGCAACGGTTGGAAGTGAATCATTTTATTTAAAGCTGAACTCTGGATATTTTCTTGTTCTCACTCATGTCGGAATCTACAGACAGTGATATTCTTCTGGAGCTACAAGATAACAAGCCTGTACATTACCGCATGAGTGAGATTGGATAACCAACCAACACGGATCCAAATTTAGGATTACCATCATTAGAGGTAACTTGTTTGCATAGGGTACAAGGCAAAACAAAAATTCTTAGAGTTCAGCTTTACTGGTTCAGATAAAGTTATGCAGTTATATGTGGTACACTTTGACAGCTCCCAAACCCCCTGCATGCAACAGCTTGAGAGGCACTTTACTTTAGAACACGTTCAATATATTTTACTGTAACTGCCCTTTAAAAAACTGCATGTCTTTATCTAACACCGCTCAGATTCATAGGAGCCCTAAATGTTCCATCATTCTCTGATGTTTTTAATGTTCTAAAATAAGTAATTCATGCTAAGGAAAGCACAGGCAACATGCACAATGACTTAAGCTGTCACGGTAACACGTTTTAAAGATGATAGAAAAAAAAATATTTAAATATATACATTGTAAAGATAAAATTACCCATAGGATAAACATGACCTGTTCAACAGTGCAAGTACAGAAAGTGAAACAATTGTGCTATTTGGTTAACCTGGTATACAATCAGATGGAGTCCTATAACACTTGCATGGTGTGCTATATAACTTTGCTTAAAGATGTTCATTGTGTAAGTGTTTACCCCACTAAGAAAGTCAGTATTTTACCCATATTGAATGTTCCAGTGTTGTACCTGTAAACAAAAACTTTAAGGGGCTGATTTATAAAGCATTCACCCAGTGTATAGCTGGGCGATTGACGTTTGCACAATAGAACTGCCACTAGATGGAGCACAGGAATATAGGAATTCATCTACAGACAGCAATGCCGGGTAAATGCTTTATAAATCAGTCCCCAACTGTAAATCAGCCTCATGAGTTACTGTCTTTCTATGAACTCATACACAGATGCACAGTTATCAACACAGGCCAACAATTCCCATTATCTGCATATAGTTTAGGCTGCTGAAGCAATAATCAGCCTATCAAAGTGTTTTGTGCATCAGAGATGACGCCAGTTGTTAGTGAGCCTGAATATTTCTTCAGTCCACAAAACAGCGTTCTTTAGGGACAGTTTTGGCATATAGTCATACAATTAAAAGGTTCTTAGATTTAGTGCTTTAATGCTACATAGGAATAGGTTATAATGATACAGGGAAGCCTGTCCACAACCACCACCACCACCAAAACCTTGATGAATTAGGCTGTTAAACAAATTCAGACCTAGATTATCAGGGCCGGTTCACACTATCTACAATTGGTCTTGTCTTGTTTTCGGGCTGCTCTGGAATAAGAGACACGGTGCAGCAACAAAAAGAACGAGTGTAATGCAGCACATCAGCACTATTAGAGAACACTCACACCAACAGCCTAGCATTGTTAGTTACAGATGCAAAATGGTACACCTTATTTTGCAGGCTCCATGCCTTTTGCGACCAACCATATGACATGATTATTACTGTAAAATCTAGTATCAGTTATTGGAAGTAGCATAATGTCTGCTTTATCTGCCCAGCTATGATGGACTATATAGCCTACCCATTAGAAGTGTTGCATGCAGTTATTCTGCATGTTACGTAATTAGCATAGAATCTTGAGACTCCTCTCAGCAGCCTCTGTACTCACTCCCTCCCTCATTCCCAAAGTTCCCCACAAGGGTCCAAAGATGGTATGACGACACAACACAAAAGCACACTTTAAAACATTGTCCTTTGCTGTAAACTCCAATGCCAACCCTTCCACCCTTGACACTGGGTTGATGGCAAACATTGCCATGCAATTATCCCTAGACACCCGTTTCCCTGGTCAGAGCTGCTAAAAAGGCATCCTGCCCCTGAACAGGATCTTATTCCACAGGGTTACCCTTTTCCCCCTTTTGAACATGCAAGATTAAGCAACAAAGAAAGCAATCTGATAGTGGTTCATGTATTGAATTTATCAATCATCATCGCTATCATCAGGCTCCACGTATTGGAATGCTGGAAACTTAATTGGAAGTTCGCTCCAAATTTCCAAAGTATCATTGGTAATTTTCTGATCCTGGTACTTAATGACAAAATTGCAAATCTTAAGACAAGGTAGATCCAATCCTTTATGCACCATCATCGTTCCCCATGTCTACAAAACAAAACACAGACATTGTAATCATAATCATATAACATGGAATTCATAAAAAGTGGCACAGACACTCTTTAGAAGAGTGTCTGAGCCACCATAGTCCAAACAATAAATATCAGTGAATGTGACAAATACATGTACACATCAAAAACATGCACATGAATTTGTTGCAAGGCCTGCCTTGTGCGCAGGGCTCAAGGATACTGTATGACCAAGCTTAATTGGTGGCTAGGACACCAACAACCGAAGATATTATGTGGCCAAGCATGAGTAGTTGCTAGGATGCCAATGGTCTCTGGGCTGCCAGCCTCCTAGCAAACAACGATGTTGTGTGGCCGAGCCTGATTGGTTGCTAGGATGCAAGCAGCCTCTGGGCCGCCACCTTCCTAGCAACCAATGACATCAAACAGGCTAGCCTGATTGGTTGGTGGTATGCCGGTGGTCTTGGGTCCACTGGCATCCTAGTAACCAATAACATTATGCGGCTGAGCCCCATTGTTTGATAGGACCCACCAGCACCCAAGCAACCAACAATGTGGTGGGGACAAACTCCTCACTCCCCACACAAATGAATCCAAAATGACATTGGTCTCTTTTACTGCCAGTTTCCTTAGCTCCAAAATGGAGGTATTTCCTTATGAATTTGTCACAAACATTGCAACATAATGTAAAAGTGTCGCTATTAACCCCTTCGTGACGGGAGACGTACAGTGTACGTCTTGTCACTTTGTGCCTATAAACTTTGTCACATGTGTCAGTAATAGAATTAAAACTGTCCCACCGATTTGCTGAGTTTGGCACAGGACATTCTTAGTCAGCATTAACGCCAGAAAAGTGTTGCAAATGCTATATTGAATCGCCCCCAATAAGTGTAATGTAAAGAAATTCAATGAACTAATTAAAATGCAACACACACATGTCCTAAAATCTGTAAAATAAAAATGTATATGCACACTGTAACCCCCACACCATAATATCAAAGTGTGCACTTTAGATGCATATACAGAATTGAAGGTAATGATGATAAAACATTTTACTATTTAAGATACAACTCCTTTTACAAGAACTTACCCGTCCGCAGTCTTTGCAGATTATTTCACCATTTGTTTGGTAATCAGCAAATTTTTCTTGAAGTGTTTTATTTTGCCCTTTTTTGAACTTGTTCCTAAAAAACAAACACAATTACAGTTACTGATTATTAGGTTTCAAGAGCCCACTTGAGGCGGTAGGTTCATGTTAGATAGGTTAATGTGCATTTAAAACCCAAAAATGATCTTCTCTTATTCGCTCCTTTTTGGTCTGTTAAATATACAATTGAAAGCATTTTATTAACTCTGTTTGATATGTTCAAATAAATGCCTTGTTGATCTTTCCAGTGATTGTGTGAGCTGATGGCCTGTTGTGCTTTCTGGCTGAACTGAATTTTATCATTTACATTGTTCTCTGAGGACAACAGAACCACATCTAGATTAAGCGGGCAATAAACTGAGTGAATTTGGGCTGGTTCCTGAAAAATTTGCCAAAATTTGAGCCGTAGGAAACCCTGTTGACAGCCCTCTACTTGACAAACGTTGAGGTTGTTGGAGACCGTCTTAAAATTCCAATCAGATGTATGCAGTCCGCAGAAGAAAAAAACAAAATAAAAACGTAAGGTTCACCTCCCGATTCATACAAGTCCCTGTAGGTCTGGAAGGAATGTTAGAAGGGACCCCCTCCCCTCCCAAGTTATAAATAAAAAAAAGTGCATGGGGTTTCCCTCAAAAGCCATAGCAGGCCCTTATTGCCCTCCCCCTTGTGAATGAGTAAGGAGTACTTGTACCCCTACTTATTCACTAAAGGGTTCAACTGAAATGTGAATAAACACACAACACTTTTAGAAAAAATATTTTAATTGAAAAAAAATAAAGAAAAAAAAAGTAAATTGTTGACAATTCCTTTATTAAAAAAAGTAAAAAAATGGCTCCATCGATATATTCCTGCGTCAATCACGATGAACGACACCCGCCGACTCGCCGAAATAAAAAGTACCAACGAAAGTCCCATCTCTGGCCAAAATGTAAACAAATGGGGGGAGTGAGCCGTGACGTCATGAAGCTCGTTCCACCCATTTGACATTCTCAGCTGTCATTGAACACAATAGCATTCGTGAGCTCCAGAATGCCCTTGGGGTCTGTGAGCCGAGATGTCATAATACTATTCATATGACACCTCGGCTCACAGACCTGTATGCCATTCGGGAGCTCCCGAATGCTATTGTTCTATTCTGGCCAGATATGTAATTTTGCAGCGAGTCTTCGTGGGGTTCGGACGGGTCATCGTTCGGCAGGACTTCTTTTATTTCGGTGAGTCGGCAGGCGTCGTTCATCCACAAAGGGGGGGGGATCTGGGGGGCCTGGTAAGGAACAGGGAGGGGGGGCTGCTCGACCGCCCCCCCCACCACCGGGTCAGGGTTGTGGGGAAGAGGCCCTTGTCCCCATCGGCATGGGGACACCCTCCCAATGCCGAGGGCACGTGGCCTGGTAAGGCGCAGGGAGGGGGGGCGCTCGTTCGTCCCCCCCTCTTTCCTGCCCTGCCGGGCCTGTGTTCGGTTCAAGGGTCTGGTAGGAATTTTAGGGGGGACACCACAGTTTTTTCCTCTCTTAAAATTCCTACAAGACATAAACGGACTAGTACGGCTTTTGGGGGGAACACCACACACCTTTTTTATTTTTAACTTCGGGGGGTCCCTCCTAACATTCCTACCAGACCTAAAGGGTCTGGTACGAATCGGGAGGAACCACGCTCTTTCTTTTTTTTCTTCTGCCAACCTTAAAATAAAGAATCATTTTTTTTTTCCTTTTGTCGAATGTCACTTTGCTGCAATGAAAAGTCGTCCGGAACAAAAATTCGTATATACTACCGCTAACGAATTTCGTCCGAATCTGAATGCCAAAACTAATTGACTTTCGGACCCCAATCCCAAAAAAATACATACGAAAAATCCAAACGATAACATAACAAATATTTTGTCAGTGCACATGTCTACTAAAGGCAAATAGGCTCTTCACTTTGCAAGTGAATTTGCCCATAGCTTAGTGAATGCGGTGAAATACTAAATCAAACAAATCTAAGGAAAAGAAACCATATTTTTGCTTGCACAAGATTGGATGATGGCCAACAAAGCGTCACTTCATTCCCTAAACTAAGGGAAAATGCCCTTGCAATATGAAAGTTCCCTTGCAAAATGAAAGTTCCCTTGCAAAGTAAGCAGCCTATTTGACTTCAGTAAATGAGCCCCGTGGTCTCTAAATAGTGAATAACATGGAGTTATGAATTGAAAGAAAAAATTCAACTGTCTGCAATGATAAAGGGAAACATCAGACACTTACTTAAATTTTTGGTCTGGAATGACATGGTGCATGTTTTCTATCACACTGATATCGCTGCCGGAAAAAGCAAGCTTCTGGCACTTTCTGCACAGGAAGGTCACCAAATGCGGATTCTGCTGATACGCCTTACGCATGTTTTTCCTTTTCTTCACTCTCTTCTCAACAATGTTTTGACTCTGGAGTTCCCGAATCTGTGTCAAAAAATGATATCAAGTGAAGTTAAATCGCCCTTAAAACCCTTTTTAGATAAAACTATGCTTCACCAGTTCTAAATAATGTACATGCTTGAAAATGTAAAGATGAACTCCAGTTTCTGGGGATACAGCTTCAGTCACATACAGTAAGTTAGAAAAGATGGTACATGCATGAATCTATAACCAGCCTTTATAGCAGGGCGCACATTGGGAAGGCTTACAACAATACAAAACACAAAAATTCCCCAGCCACAACCTGCCAGCCAGCCTGCAACCAAAAAAGTAGCCCTGTCAACAGTATGCGTGAAAATCAGAGGTTTTAGTTGCACAAACTTTTGGCCAAAAATATGTAGAAGCCACACTGCCGCGCCAAGGCACCTCTGCAAAGTGTGGTCCTAACTCTATGTATCCGAGTCTCCAAGTGTGAGCATATTAATGAAGTCGATAAATTACATGCAGGTGTACCTAGAGGTAGCCAACTCCTCCTAATAAGGTGCAGGAACGCACTGGAGGCCCAGCAACCAACACAAACTAGCGTCCTCCCGTCACCCAAAGCTCAGCTGTAGCTCGCGGTATACTGAGACTGAGACACCGCAGCCGGAACGGATCCCAACAATGCTGTCTGGATCCACCCAGCTGCGTGAGTGACAGCTAGCTCTGCCTATCTAGAGGCAGAGCCAGCTGTACCCACCCCCTCCCCCGTCCGTTCCACAAGTCAGCGCTGGAGGATCGGACAGGGAAGGGGGGGAATCCCTGCAGGGAGCTGTGAGTGACAGTCACTGCTCTCTGCATGGATAGATCGAGAAGTGAGCGAGCGACGGTATGTGTTCGCTCGCTTCCCGATCTACTGAGCCGACCTGTGACAATTTCATTGTCACAGGTCGGCTCAGATTATGAGGCTGAGTGAAAAGCACTCGCCTCATAATTCTCCTTTAAAGTAAACCTGTAACAAACATGGGCAATTCAAGCATACAATGAGAAAAATCATAATCCATGAGTACCTTTAGTGACATGGGCAGCTAAAAATTAAAGCACAGGTTGTCACCATCCCGTTTCATCTTCCAAGCCTCCCTCTTGGTCAGGGAGGATACCTATCATATGAAAGGGCTACCATGATAGCTCAAGAGGCAGTAAAGGGTGGAGCCAAGCCCAACTTTTACAGGAGAAGTCAAGATTCGCACATAACTTCAACTACAGATATTTTTGAATTTTGCTTACTCCTTTTTTTATCATATGCAAAGTTTGAATTATTACCCTGGTCTGTGACAGTTTTATTTAACGAGACCCTTAGAGCATACTAAGTAAAGTCACTTGCAAATCACACTCATTTTAACATTTTTGTGGGCAGGGGGACAGGTCTGGCACATAGGGAATAATGGCCGGCATGATGCCTGTGACGGACCCCCGTACTCAGGATGAGTATGTCCGCCGCTGTCTTCTTCCTTGCTGAGGAGATATTGGAACCCGCTGATCTGTAGCTCCCAGTTTCCCCAGTCACTAGCCAAGGCTCGAGTGTAGGGTAAACAAACTCTGATTTATTGAGCAACTGCACAAACTTATATACAGCAAGTGATGAAATCAGAATATAATCCCATCACATCCACCCTCCCCTCCCAGACCATCGGTCTGCTCAACACCACAGGTGTCCACCTGCTAACGAGCTCCAGACAGCCATAGCAGGAGCCTGGCCAGAATGTAATTGTTCTGAGCTCCCTCAGAGAACAATGGGAGATAACGAGGGATGGTGCTGATACTCTTTCCATAACCAGGTCACACAGCATAACGCACTCAAACATAACTCAAACCCAATACACATTTAACTTATAAACTGATCACCATGTCGTCACAATGCCCACTTGTCCACCAGCAGAATTTATTAATAAATGGCACATATACTGTATGAGCACAGTGTAAATGAACATACCTGCATCATCGCAATTTCATTGGTTATTCGACCATACATGATCACTATGTTGCACTCTGGGATATCAAGACCTTCTTCAGCCACACTAGTCGCGATAAGTAGGTTAAGTTCTCCAGTGGTGAATTTATGGATTACTTTCTTTTGTTCATTCTAAAATGAGATAAATATATGACATTATACATTACACTTGCTACGTCTGTCAGACTAATATTTTCAGCAATATTTAAAGAACTCTCATAACATGGAGAGGTTGTTGTTCTACAATCCACAGAGAGAACCGGGAAGGGCTGATAATACTGATTACTGAAAATAGTGCAGCAGAGGCACAAAAGCCACTGGATTTTTGTCAAGGTCAACAGGTATTTGTTGCACTTACTAAATTGATGTAACTAAATGCTTTTTAAGACCGAATCCGTGCTCAATCAGGCCCAAGAGGAAGGTATCAATCCCAGCCCAATGAGCTGCGATCAGGACATTCCCCACCTTGCAGCTGTGCATAGACAAATGGGTGGGATGCTGGTGACCTCAATGACCTTATATGGCCACAAAGCCATACTTGGCCAATGACATTGCCGAAATATGGCAATGTGGCCATATAAGGTAAATAATGTGACCTGCATCCCACCTATTTGTTCATGTGCAGCTGTGAGGCAGGGAATGCCCCGTCCGCAGCTGATTGGGCCAACACTGGCAACTTTCTTCTGGTTTGGAATGAGCTTGTGTTTGGTCCAAACCTGGGCTCATCCCTACTCATGAGTATGCATTATTTAAATATTAGTGTTAATTACCTTATTTTAGCATTTGTACAGCACAACGTACCTGAGTCATAGATGTGAAATCACTGTTGCTCCCTGCCCCAATCAGGAAATGTGCCCGGATGCCCACTTCCTTGAATTTCTCATTGTCGCTAATCCATTGACACAGGGCGGCAGCACTTTGGCGCGTCTTTGTGAATACGATCCCTCTGGCTTTGGCATTCCTGGTGAATTCTTCCATTATTGCTCTTCTGAGCTTAGTAAGTTTCTCATTTTCATACTCTTCATTCTCTGCTAGACGTTCCAGATTATTTATTTCTTCTGAAGATATAACAAATAATAAACTATATTAGTTAAAATCATACTACAACAAAATGTACTGCAGCGCTATGTAGAATTCTCAGACTGTAGACTAAAAGAAAATATACACTCCTTGTCATGTTGTTTTAGATACAGTATGCGTAAACTAAATACATTTAAGTAGATCATCTTTTCACTGTGTGCCCATACTTTGAAACTCCTGTTACATATATAATATATAAAAATGTACATGGGACAGCCATGCTTGTTTTTTACATGCACATTCTTTGCTTCTTGCTTTGGAGTGCTACACAATGGTTGTGCTTTACTGTTCCTTCTCACAAGGCAAGTCTATGAGTGCACTCCGTATGTGGCTGAAAGCTGCACAATTGTTAACATGTATATAAACTCCATTAATGAACGTTTCTTGTTTGGCCTCTTTTGGTTTGTTGAATATACTGTTGAAAAAATTGAGTTATAGCTGTTCAATAAGCATAAAAAATAACTGTTGATCATGCCAGAGGGAGGTGCTTGTAGTCCTGTCCTATGGTAAGTTAACATTGTCACCTCTAGGACAGGAAGTGTGTTACTGACAGGATCACCAGGTGAACATAAGGGAAAAAGACCTTAAAATTAAAACAAATGCAACCACCACATCTAAGGACTGGTAAACCGCCATATATTATATTTTTGTTCTTGGATTCTGTAATAGGGTATCCCGTGTCCGGCGCTTGGGGCCGCGGGCCGGCCTCTTCACCCAGCGGCGTGACGTCACGAGGAGACCGAGGCGGCGCACGGCGCGCTCGGCTCCTCCCCCTCTGCGATCCTCCTCCTCATAATGACGCGAGTTGCAATGGCTCGGTGTTCTAGTGTTGCGAATGTCGAGCCAGTGCAACTTGCCTGATAGCGAAGGACACATGAACCAGCAGCCTTGACGCCAGCCTGCCACTCACCTCACCCGAACAACCTCCTGTTACCACCGGGTGCTTCACAGCGATCCCTCCCTGCTCTCCTCTGACTCCTCATTGGGCTTGCCTCTGGGACCTCTCTCTGGAACTGCCAGGACTCCAATAGCAGGTTCCTGGACTAGCTACTGGACTATAATACCATATTTAACTGCAAGTACCGTGCCCTAGGGGCTAATCTATAGAAAGTGTCAGCGTTTACTCACTTGCGCACATGATTTAAAGTGATAGCAGTGACCTGCTACTCCATTACAAATTGTATACTAATAGTGTTACTGCGCTTCTTATGCAACACATAGCAGTTGTCTCCGTGGAGAGCGTGGGGTTAATGTGACTGCATTTACGCATACGAATCATACTATCTAAAGGCTGCTGGGTTACCACATATATAGGAATACTGCTGAGCATACCTACAGGGGACCTCCAACCCCCCATCCTATACTGTGATTGGCGTATGATGTGCTAGAGGGTTACAACCTCACTCCATACCATACAGAGTGTAAACGGGAACCCTCGATCTGAGCCAATTCACACACACAGGTGCCTAGCCAATTTCCGCAGCTGCGATCCAACCTAACCTCCTTGGCTCGAGCGTTACAGATTCTAAATACATTTTAAGCTGCTTATCATGTAGGATGTATGTTGGCCACAGCAGGCTAGTCCCAGAAGTGACCAATATACCCTGCTAATAACAGATAATATACATACAGTATCTCTACATTTAATAAAATTAGAAAAATATGAAAGAGCATGTGAAAGTCACATCTGAAATATTTCAAGGTATACACTGCCGTAATATGTTCTCACTAAAAATATGCCATACTTTCGCTTAAAGTGCATGTATAGCCAAAGTTACTGTCTGTTCACCTGCAAGGTGGACTCATCCTCTATGTTTGTATTAGGGACTATTGTGAAGGAGTCAGAAAGTTATAGTA
The DNA here is from genome assembly GCF_000935625.1 of Nanorana parkeri. Classification (NCBI taxonomy): domain Eukaryota; kingdom Metazoa; phylum Chordata; class Amphibia; order Anura; family Dicroglossidae; genus Nanorana; species Nanorana parkeri. Next base: position 606,625 of record NW_017306515.1, read on the forward strand.
TAATATAGAATGTGAATGTGAAATCGGCACAACAGGGCACAGACAGCATATCAATTAAGGGGCTCATGATCATGTGACCTAAACAGTGACCGGGAGCTGTCGGTGACAGCTCCATCACTATGCTTCCAGAGTCCACTGCTGAAATAAACCCTCTTTCATCATGACTATTCTGCTTCCGTAAGTGCCCATTTACACCTCTGCAACTGAACCCCACTTTAACAGTGAATGCAGATTTACATTAGGGCTGCAACAACTAATCGACATAATCGATTATAATTATAATCGATTATTGATACTATTATTTTTAGAGGAAAAGTTCTTCTTTTTAGAGTTATGCATTTTTTAGGGAACATCCAGCTTGGGACAATTTTGGTGCAGCTTCCAACAATGAAAGATGTTTGCGTGGCTTTAGAGCTGCACTATATTATGCTTTAGGAAAGAAAAGAAGTGTGGACCTTTACCAGAGAAAGACCACAATGTCACTACTCTTTAATTAATTGATAGGACAATGGCTGCTTCCTTTGTATACAACTGAAGAATTTGCGAAGCAGGCATAGCAGACAGAATGATACTTACTGTAAAATAAATTGATGAGATAACTATCGGTCTTGTCAACTTCTTTAGAAACTCCTTCAGCGTCTGTCTCCTGCAGGAGCAAGATCTTTTTCTTTTCTTCAATGTAGAACTTCCCTAGATGACTTAACGCATCATTCATGCGGATTGTGTCGCTAATCTGCAGAGCATCGTTATACCTCTTCAAATGGTCGGCACAGACATGTTGGGTGCGATTGCCTTCTTTGGCAGCTATAGGCAACATAAACAGAGAAAATAACTTATGTTTATATATTTGTTGGTAATTTAACATGAGCAATGATGATAAATGAAAAGTGCAGAAGCGCAAGCCTCCAAATCAGAGATGATGTCCCAACGGATCTAAGCAGTATCAAATGAAATGTGATTGTTCATATTTTGTTGTTTTAAAGCATATCTCATTCAATAATGAATAGTATGCTGATCAATGCCATCCAGGAAATACTGTAACTTTGCTTAAATCTTGAAGCCTCAGATTGCCTTAAATAGACCCTGTGAGGTCCAAAAACACATCCAAATACCTGTACCATTTAAGAGAAGAACTGTTATACTCACCACTCTATGCAATAAAAATCTTGTGTGGAGCCGCACAATCCGGACAGTGCTGGATCTAGATGTGATCAACGTGCAGCTACTTGCAGTGGCTGCAAAGAGGATTGAGCCATGCAAAACCAGTACTGTAGAAGAGTGCCACCAGAACTCCAAGTATGCCTTTGTGAAATTGAATGTGATGTCACATAGTTCAAACTTCCAATGTTTTTGAGCCTTGCAGGGTCCCCATCCTCCATCAGTGTCATTAGCATTTTACACTTCCAAGAGTGTTGGATGCCTATGCTCCCTGCACTGTGGTTCCATCCTCTGAATCAGTGGTTCTCAATCTGTGTAACCTCAGGACCCACATTTGTCCTTGGTCATTAAGTTGCGACCCAAGTAGCACCACACTGGAACAAACGGCATTGCAGTACCGTTACGTTCCGGTGCGGGTGATTGAACTGTGGGCAGGAGGCGCGTTTGGGGTGCCATTCAAATAAATCGCAGCGCACCTTTCGCACCAGAATGCGCAGTAGGTGCAATTGCATGGTACAGTACGTTAATCACACGTGTGATTAACGCATTGTACTAGTGTGAACGACCCTCAAAACACTGACAGACACACACAACCACATACACAATCTCACACACTCACAGACATTCTCACACATACACACCATAAAAGTGTTTTATTTTATTTTACTTTTTTTTTTTAAGATCCCCCCCAGTCTCCCTACCTTACGAGAACTGGAGTGGATCCTCAGCCTGGGTTCCAGTGTGGGCTGCTGTGCTGTGACAGAGCTCCATCCATATGACATTGCTTGTACAGCTCCCTTGCATGCCATGTAGAGGTGCCAGGAGCCAGAATGTGAGGTCAATCCGATCCAGGCACCTCTACAAGGCACACAAGGGAGCTGTAAGCAATGCTCCCTCGCGGCCATACCCCCAGCCCACCCCAATTCAAGTTGACAGTCGGCGCCAGGCAGCATATTTTGAATGGCTGCTTGGCGTGAGAACTTGCAGTACTGTACTAGGGGAGGCTGAGAAGTCTCTCACTTAGCGCAGTGGAAGGCACGTGGCGACCCACTGAACACCGGACTGCGACCCACCAGCTGAGACCCACAGCTTTGAACCCTATCTTCTACAGAACTCAGTAATGATGTAGGGATTGGGGGATGGAACCACAGCACGTGGCAGGGTGCATGGCCATCCAAAACTTAGACATATTGAATCCCTTTAGTCAATGTTTTATGTAGTACTATCACATGTTCTCTGCAGCTCTCATGTGTGCAGAACTTCAGTTATCTGTCACCTGAGTCTAAGCTGTACAACTAAATTTGGGAAAGATCTAGTCTACATATTGGTATGGTTAATAACTTGTGCTCCCATAACACCACCATACAGGCAACATTAGTTATGTGGTAATGTATCATAGAATCTGAGTATTAAATATGTGAATTATTCTATATGTTACATGTGTGATAATAAATATATCAGGTTTACCTGATTTTTCTTTCTGAATCACCCATTGTTCATAAGATTGTGTTCCATGCTCAGATGTAGAAGACAAATCTCCAAACTGTTCAATCTCCATCATCATCTTTTTTAGTTTATCTCCAAAAGGATTCTGCAAAATAAATCTTAATATAAAACATATTGGAAGCATTGACAGAAAGTGCATCCCTGCAGCAGCTGTTCTCTCATTATTCTATTGAGCAACCTAGGTTTGCAGTCTTCTCTTCCAAAATCCACCATATGCTTTGGAGAAATCATAAGGGGACCTGTCTCATACAAAAACTGTATAAACTAATTACGGCCACCTGCCCAGGAACGAGAAGAAAGTGTTTCAGCAAGATGATTTTTTTCTGGACTCTTACCCATTAGACTCTTTGGACTCTTAGCCTTAGTTGGTGGCCAGACATGGGAACACAATCTAACCACCAAAGATACATTATTTAACTCCTCGTTCAGTATCCTGTCAACCACTGAACAGCAGCACTCAGATTTAGGGAGGCATGGGCTATCCCATCAGCCAAACGTGCATGCTGGTTCTTTTTGGAGATCACCAGGGCTGACCATTAAGCCAGACTAGTAGTACATTCTCTGGTCTGTAAGCACCTTTAGGCTAGCCACAGAAGGGAAGATGTCTCTCTCAGATGACAGGCAGGGAGCTCTCTGTCCAACATCTGTAACATAGGGACTGCTGTTTTTTTCTTGTGCAACTTTCCATAAGGACTGTAATGGTGGTGTGCACCCAATTCGACTGAAGTGGCATGTACCTGATGGTCTGAGGTGATGTGCACAGATAAACCAAAGCATAATGTATCCAAGGGACCAGATCAGTCTATGTCCAAAGGACTGAACCACAAGGTGTACAGCCAATGGAGTGAAGAAATGTGCATCTGATGGACTGAAGTGGTTTGCAGCCAGTGTACTGAATTGGTGTCTACCCAATGCACTGAAGCAATGTATGCACCTGATGAACTGAAGAAGTGTACACCTAATGAACTGAAGCAGTGTGCATCCGAAGAACTGAAGCAGTGTTCATTTAATGGAATGAAGCAGTGCACTTACAATGGACTGAAACAGTGTGCATCCAATGGACTGAACTAGGGTTCACTCAATGGACTGAATTGGTGTACAGCCAATGGCCTGCAGCACTGACACAGTGATTTTCCAAGAAGCTGGAAAATCTTTGTGCGGGATATTGGGCGCATCTTTATTGAAAGTACTGGTTATGGGCATTTATGGCAAGCCTTACTAAACATATTTCTGCTTAAAAGCAACTAACTGCTAACAGCTCAGCAATGCACAAAAAGCCATCTCTCATTGGCTGGCCAACAGATTTATCCAAAATTGCTCATGTGTATGGGCAGATGCAAAACCATTCCCTCTGTGTCAATTCTTTACTATGCCCTGGAGCACCAACCCCTGAAGCTCACACAATTCTTACACTTGTGTATGCAGAGACATTATTGTAGAGTTACAAATCTCAGACAGATGGTTCAGAAGCTGGACCATCCCATAAAGGAAGCTGAAAATCTTTTAAAGGAGAACTATGGGGTCAGTGTTTTTCCCCATAGTTCTCCTTAGGGTAACGGGAGGACACAAACTAGCGTCCTCCCGTTACCCTAAGCTCAGTATACCGCGAGCTACAGCTCGCGGTATATTGAGACGCCGCAGCCGGAGCGGATCCCGACATCAATGTCGAGATCCGCCCAGCTGCGTGAGTGACAGCTGGCTCTGCCTATCTAGTGGCAGAGCCAGCTGTACCCGCCCCCTTCCTGTCCGTTCCGCCAGTCAGCGCTGGCAGATCGGAGAGGGGAATCCAGCCCCTCCCCCTGTCACGGCAGAGAGCCGTGACAGGATCGAGAGGTGAGCGAACCCGGTATGTGTTCGCTCACCTCCCAATCTACTGAGCCGACCCGTGACAGTCTCATTGTCACAGGTCGGCTAGAACTATGAGGTGAGTGGAAATCACTCATCTCATAGTTCTCCTTTAAGTAATTTGCACACTTAAAGGGCATAAAAAAGACAGACGTAGACCAACACATAGTTGGATCAAACAATGTTGAGTACATTTAATAAACTCTAGAATGCAGAAGCATATTAGTTCTTATGGAAAAATTCGGTTTAATTTCAGTAGGAAATAAAAACTTTACTACCTTCTTTTTATCTTCGGCAATGTCAACTTGTTTACATGGAAGTTTAACTTGTCTTTGGAGCTGATCTATGTGTTCTTTAACAGTCATGATCCTAGAATCCAAATTAGCACATATCTAAAAAAAAAAGAAAGACAAACATTTGTTTTCATTTTTCAGGTTTAGATGAGTACAGTAAGGGACAGGTACAGCTTCCTTTATTGTTGGCTACATCTTACTGTCTTACTGATGAGTAACTACACTTTGTCCATGGCTCTTTGCTTTGTTACTTAAGACTATCAGTTCTCCAAATTAAAAGGGGAAACTAAATTAACTTTATCTTTTTTTAGTTATGGATAGACATTGGTAGCTTCTTAACATTTTCTAGACTAATAGTGCAAGCCACATTTGCTACCTGTATTGTTCAAATCAGTTTCTATGTCCCGTTTCTATCAGTTTCTATGTCCAGTTTCTATGTCTCTGTGAAGCCTATTGGAATACATGGTCAGGCTGTATGCTGGTCCTCAACCTTACCTAAGTATTTATCTCTCCCATTAGAATGATGGTTTAGAAGGCTGCTGTAGGTATGTACAGGTGCTTCTTGGTGCCTGCTCTTCATACCTGTAGCAGTTTAAACCCCTTCTTGCTGTGAGTCTCTTTAAGTGAAAGGTTCTTGTATTAGAAAAATCTAAAGTCCCACTCATTCTGGAAAGGAACCCTCTTTCTAATCATTTTAATATTGTCAGATAAAATATTATAAAAATATTAAAAAGAAATATTAACAACCAGTCCCAATTAAATTACCATATAAAATCCATACCCTTAAAATATGCTCTTCAGCTTTTGTACTTTGATTGGCTCCTCCTACTCCTGGTGAAGCTGTCAGCCCTACAACCTGAGGAAGAGAAACCATTTTTGCGGGGCCTTCTGTCTTGCGAATGTTCTCATTCCTCTTTTTCTGCTTTATATAGCGCAGCATGATGTTGTTGTAGACACCATCCTTGTTAGTGTGGTGGCATTCATCAATGATAAGGAGGGAGAAATCTGGAAACACAAACCACAGGGAATGACTGCAACTTTATGTATGGAATTTCAGAAACAGCTGACCTATGGCTTTCAGTTATTGCTCTATTATTATTTTGGCAAAGGATTATAATAGGGATCTGTACACATTGGAGAGCATTTGCTAATCACCACCCCCAAGGTCTGATGTCCTAGACTGCTTGGATAAGAATTGATTTATCAGGATTGGTTTTCCAAGGCAATGGCTATTGTTTCCATAGTCAAAAGGGCAAAACTTTACAATGATTGCTCATAATACCGATCTGTGAGAGTCCCCTGACTCCAGCACCTAACTCATATATAAGGCAGGAGGCAGTTAGGAAGAAAAACTGCTTTGTTCACCATAATTCCATTTTGAGACAAGCAGCCCTAGCAGTATCAGGCCAACTTTCCTTTCTCACCCCTCTCAAAATCAAAAATCCTACCCGCCCACAAGATCAGAAATTGTAGCCACACAATTAATGTCAAGGTGAGAGGTAGAGAGGCTAAAAGTGCCAGTTAAAAAATATTGTTTTCATTTTAGAGTGGGAAAGGATTGGAAACCCTGTCTGGATTTGCTCATGCTGGCAGTAAAAACGTGACATGTAATCTAATCCTTCCTCACTCTAAGACTAAAAAAACTTTTTGACTTGACATACACTTTAATAGCATGATGTATGGGTGGCTAAAAATTGCAAACCCTGCTACCCTATTCCACGCCCTATTAGGCTGTACATAAATTTGGTCCTGCAAGTAATATCATCAGATAGGAAGGCAACCCAAACAAGGTTCTCAGTTGAACAGGAACTCTGGAATTTTTTCAAATTAATCTTTGCAGTGGGACTACCCCAGAACTGCAAGGGTTAAGTGCTCATTTTGGTCTAGGAGCAAAAATAACATATACTCACCCGATCCTCGGTCCTGCTGCAGCGACCATTCCGCTGCACTCCAGTATATCTCTCGGCATCCTCACGTCTAATTGACCTGTATTAGATGTGATGTTGTAATGGGTCCTTAGACCGCTGGAGTCTGGGGGAGAACAGGCTGCGGGGAACAGTCTAGCAGCCAGGAGGGACCAATGATCAGGGGAATTTCTTTATTTTCATCCCTAGACCAAAGTGAGCACTTAACCACTAGAAGGGTTCATTTGAAAAAATCCCGGAGTTCTTCCTTAAGCCTCCGTTCCATGTCATCTCCTGCTGTGAATAATGAATATGATCAAAATATGCATCATCACATTTTCCTACTGTATACAGGTGTAGTATTGGGTTTAACTTCAGGCTTAGCTCCAAATATAGGAAACCAGCAACCAAAGCTCCCATTGGTGGCATATCAGTGTGGAACATTGCTGGTGGAAGGAAAAGCCACAGTGACACAAAATAGATTTTCAGTATAAAATATTTGTACATACCTGACAGGCTGACCCCTTCGTCTTTTTTTTCAGCTGCCTGGATTAATGCATTTTCCAGTATCTGAGCTGTGCATATGATGACAGTATTCTCTTTCACCATTTTAGGAAAGGAAATCTTTAGCTGGGAATCTCCACTAATTTTGGTGACCTTGTAGGAATCTTTTAGGAATGGGTGGAATTCACTTTTGAAATGCTGCTCAACCAATGGAACCTATATAACAGAAAACAAAAAAGCATACTTATTGTCAGGGGTTGCACATTTTATTTTTACATGCACAGTTTTTAAAACACATTCTATTATCAGAAAGACGGGCAATGTATTATCATTATTATTGAGAATTAATCTCAATACTTTTTGTAGCAGCTATAATGCCTTCCTGTAAAACATTTGCTCCTGTTGTGCAGTCCTTAAATGGTTCTGCAAGCACTCCCATTTAAAATACCTGTTTTGGAGCTTATTCACTCTGCAGTTTTTTACATGCAGTAGGCTTGTTTGGCATAGCTTTGCTTTGCCGCAGCTCAGATAAAACTGCATTGAAGAAACTAAGAATCACAGATCATGTATTTATGAGGTAGGCTTCAATGAATATCCAAGGAAGCTGATGGTAACATCTTATCCCTTCAACCATCACTGAAGCCTCCCTAGGAGGTACCTATAAGTGCAATCCTTACTTTCTTCAATGTAACCCAATAAACAACAGCCTGCAGTGCATTAGTTCCTTTTCTTAAGGCTTTTTCTCCTTTTTTTTTCCCCCTGATGCAAACGTCCTGCCCTACATTGACATGTACTGCAGAAGCAATGTTCTCACTCTTGGTTCCTCAATCGTTTACAAACATCTCCACCTCTTTTTATCTCCATTACAAAGTGAGGAGGGACAGTGTAGTTCACAGAAGATAGCTGGAAAAACTAATACCATTGATTGAGATTTGACTGAGACAGTACACATGAAGTTACAAGGGTACTGAATTGCTATGAATTGCTAATGGATCAATGGGTATTTTTCTGTACCTAAAAAATAAAAAATAATGCAACCACCACATCAATGGACTGATAAACTACAGTATATTACATTTTTGTTCTTGGGTTTAGTCATACTTTAGGAGACAGTATGAAGCAAAATGTCATATGATGTAAAATGATATATGAAATAAGATGTTGCAAAAAGGGCAGAAATTATGGAAAGACCTAAACATCTAAAACCACAAAATGCACTTAAAGCGTATCTAACCCCAAAAACAAAAAACTTAATATATCGCAGCTTACCAATCCCTAGATATGTTGGCTGCATTGGTTTTCTTTTTTTTAGGCTTTTTTTCCCTTTATATTCACCTGGTGATCCAGCCAGTATCACATTTCCTGTCATAGGTAGTAATGGAGCCACCCTTGGACAGCAGCATTGCAACTCTGTGGGGATTATGTTGCTATATGCACTAGCAGATTTAGATGGACTTGACTAACCAAACCTCAGCTAACACCTTTTTTCCACTCCAAAACTTATAAGTTTTTACCTTTGGGATAAAGGATTTACATGAATGAGTAAAAGCTGTAAGCACCCCTGACAGTGTTAAAGCTGACCTTTATACTCAAAAATCAAATTCTATCAATGTATCCCTCTATGTATGATGATTAATAATAACATAGACATGTCAGGTGTAAAATGCTGTGATTTTGAAATACTTGCACTTGCAGAGCATTCACTTCCTGCTTTGAAAGGGCAAAATGACTTCAGTTTGGCAAAGCAATGGGCACGGGGATAGCCTTGTCATCAGCAGAGGATTGCTGGGAAATCTCATCTGTAATCTCATGAGATCTCAGGGAAAGGCATTTTCCTCCCCTGAGATGATGTGCATTGTCACATGTCTAGTCACATGTGCCAGAAATCAAAGAAGTAAATGAACAGCTAGTAATCGGCCCTTAGTAAACATGGCCATGGGCAGAAGACTGGGAAAGAAAAGAGAAATAAGGTGTGCAAAGAATACAAAGCCGGGAATTATCTAGAAGTATGTGTTTGTAGATTGTCATTACTAAACATTTCTAAAGGTGTCTTTGTTGTTATTTTAAAGATATGGGTAAAGGTCTGCTTTAAATAGTTTGACTCAACCCTCTAACTGACACTTTTGTTGAGCAGTTTAGTCTGTTAAAAAAAAGTTGAAAAATAAAAGAATTACTGGTCGGATCACTAAGTGAAAATAAAGAACTAATGCAGTCTCCACATTAAGAAATTGATAAGTTGCAATATATTTGATTTTGTCATACTAAAACCTGATGAAGGGGACCCTGCATGGCCCCGAAACGTTGTTTTGTGAAAGTCTGCATCAATAAAGGAGATGGATTATTGACACAAGACATAGGTGTGCTGGTGACATTTATCATATATTTGAAGTTGCACGGCGCCATCCGTGGTTACTACAGCACCCTCCTTTATACATAGGGGTTCCGGTAAGGAGTGCAGCAGTTCCTCTCCAAGATTGCACTAGATTTAAAAACACCGGGGGGCCAGAGCTGAGAGCGATAGAGGTGAGTGGTGAGGCGAGTGCATCTTCTTTATTTTAGGCCCTAGACCAAAACAAGCAGTTAACCTTTGCAGTAAAGGAGAAACCCCACTGCAAGGGTTAACTTTTAAATTGCCTGGAGTTTTTCTTCAACCCCAAAATAAATTGTAAGTGAAAAAAAAGAGCATTATTCGGAAATTCAAGCTGGCTTGTAAGGGATGGTAGGACCTACCCATAGTTGAGTTAATATTAAAGTTTTTGAAGACTATACAATATATATGGGCTAAAATAAGGTTTTTGTTTTTTTTTACTGTTGCCTGATGTTCTTCATCATGCAAACCTTGAAACAAGAAAGACATTAACTGCAGAATTAGTCATTTTAAATATAAAAACAGTGACAGGGAGTTTAAAACATTTAAAAAAAAAGATACCTTGTTGACTAAAACAATAGCTTTTGCCGGCAAGCCCGCTGCCTGTCTCTTGCGCAGATGGTCCTTGGTGATGTACACGGCCACTCTAGTTTTCCCACTTCCTGTGGGCAAACACATAATAACATTTTCGCCTTTCAAAGCTGGTCTGGCCACTTCCATCTGATAGTCTCGAAGGATCATTTCCGGAATGGGAGACGCTCGGTCTGTGCTCTCGTTATCTGATGCAACAGAAAAAATGTATTTATAACAATTTTATTATTTTTATTATTATTATTCTTATACAGGATTTATATAAGGCAAACAGTTTGTGCAGTGCTTTATTGTTTTTGTTAAAGCTCAGTTCCAGGCAAGCATCTAAATACACGGATTAAATATGAATAAGGGAGCTGTTTTACCTGTCAAAGAATTTCGATTTGTATCCATTGAATTCTAAAATGTAATCAGCTCTGCCTTACAACACATCCCTATCCAGCAGAATAGGAGCCTGATTATTCTCTGCTGCAATTGAAGTGACCCTATCAGCGTGAAAAGCCATGGCTTCAGAGCTTTGCAAGAAGTCGACCAGTCGAATGAGTAGAATACCTACTCTGCCACAAGTGGCAGGGGAGCAGATTATTTACACATTCAGAAGTACGTTTGCACAGATTTAGCAAGATGCCTGAGCAAAGAACTCACTCTGTGATTTTGTTGCCAGGCTCCAACCCCGGTGACCTCACTCTTGACTTTCTGTTCCAGTTTCTGACACCCATTAGAGACTCAGTTTGCCTCTGCTCACGTATCATGTCTGCTGCCTGCCCCAACCTCTGCCTGTTTTTGTGCGATTCCTGTTTGCTGCCTGCCCTGACCTCTAGCTTGTCATCCAATGCGGAAAGCCCACAATTCCCATGACAAGTTTTGGGTGTCATTGTTGTATATTGATAAGGATCTGAGACACAGATATGTGAATATTTGGAAGGTTTAAGGTTTCTGGGAAAGATGATAGTTAAGGTTTTACAGGAAAGACAAGTGGTCATTTAAAGTTTGAAAATATGACCATGCTTAATGTTGTAAAAATGAATCAGGATTGGTGTAATGGCCATACAGATTACATGCCGAAATTGTTTCTAATCTGCTGTGCATTGACATTCTCTTCCATAATGTACACGTGTCTGGAGATGAAGGGTGCAGAGTATCACTCCCACACTATCTACTCTAGGCTCGAAATTACTCATCCAAACAGGTGAGATGTGGAAACGTTCTGCACTGTTAAACAGATATGGTGCATAACATTACTATATATTGCTAAAACTACTGCCTATGAAGATTTAAAGCCAGGTTTATTCACTCTGTTATCACTTGTATATTTTTTTTATTATTCTACATTATCTTCTAAATTATCCTGCACAAGTCCTCTTTAAAAAAAGTATTCCTTTGTAGGTTCACGTGCTTCCCCCTACCCTGAAGTACCAGTTACATTGTCGCAACAGTGACAGAAAAAAGAGCAGCTGGGGGCACTGCAAATTTAAGAATAACTGTGGTGGTGTGTAGGGGTGGACATTAAAGAGGCTCTTAACTCTGTCCTGCATGGCCAAGGTGATGTGGTGTCTTTAAAGGCCAACTTTTGTCTCCACACTTTCCGCCTAGCCACCCCTTGCTCTCAGCATGTATTTTATACTATATTTTATTCTATATGTACCTTTTCTGAAGCCTTTACGGTGATCATGTGATACCACAGAGTCCTCTTCCCCACTTTTTTGAGCTGGGTAGTCCTCAGTTATACACAGATCATGCTGATATAACATCAGTGCCACTCTCTGTAATTACACAGTAAATGCAGGGTGCTGTGGTGGTGCCCCTTAGGGGAGATGGACATAATGTCCTGCACTCACAGTATGCCCTCAGTCTTACAATTTGATTAAAGGAGAACTATGAGGTGAGTGCTTTTCACTCACCTGATAGTTCTAGCCGACCTGTGACAATGAGACTGTCACAGGTCGGCTCAGTAGATCGGGAGGTGAGCGAACACATACCGGCGTTCGCTCACCTCTCGATCCTGTCACGGCTCTTGACGTGACAGGGGAGGGGCTGGATTCCCCCCTCCCCACTCCGATCCACCAGCGCTGACTGGCGGAAGGGACGGGGGAGGGGGCAGGTACAGCTGGCTCTGCCTCTAGATAGGCAGAGCCAGCTGTCAGGATCCGCTTCAACTGCGGCGTCTCAGTATACCGCGAGCAGTAGCTTGCGGTATACTGAGCCTAGGGTGACGGGAGGACGCTAGTTTGTGTCCTCCCGTTACCCTAAGGAGAACTATGGGGAAAAGCCTTAACCCCATAGTTCTCCTTTAACGCTGGACATCATTCAACATGGAGGACTGAGAACATCTTGTGGCTGAGATGAGGTACTTTGGGGCATAGCTCAGGGTCAAAAGTGAGTATTGCATCCAAAACTACTTTTTTTTTCACAGGATGGGGGGGCTCAATTAAAAAATATATATTTAAGGCAAATACTACAATAATGCAATGTAGTGCAGAAAAAAAAATAGAACAAAATAGTAAACCATATTTTTAATGGCGTCAAGACAGTGGAATTATTCCATTGGAATGGAATTATTATTATTTGTGTGTTATCACTCTCATTGCCAGTCATGTTAAAAGTGTTAATTTGTTATTGTTAATGATTTCAACAGCTCTTCATTTTTTCTAATTTTCTGTTAGGTTCTTCTGACCAAAAGTATTAACAAATTAATTTAAAAATATAACTAATTTCCTGAATAGGCTTCGTTTCTGATGTGTAATAAATTCTGGGGTCAAATAAAACCTCCAGAAACCAAAACAGAAGATGCTGAAGCATATGACATGACTTTTATAGCACTAAGTAAGAAAAAGGGCTATATATAAATGCAATGCTGAGTAAGCAACCACATCCACAAGTGAGAACAACATGTTCCTGCAAGACGAGGAAGAATGTGGCAATTAAGCAGTCAGTATCTCACACATAACAAAAGGCGAATTATCTACTTATCTCTGTTCTAGAACTAGAATCATCTCAACAGTTGGGTTAGTCTGCTCTTTACAGTCACATTAAACACATCTAAAAACTGTTCTACATGAACCAGATGCTATTTTTAGATATTTCTTTCATTTTTGTATCTTGACTATACCTTCCAACATTTGAATATGTAAAATTAAGAAACTTCTAAGCCTCGGACTCCTGTTTGACCATACCACAGGCAAATCTGACTACATTTGGAAACAGTCACTTTTGCCAGGTCCATTCCCAATAAGTCTGAAAAGTAGGACTAACTAAACAAAATTGATAGACTGAGTTGATTTTGGTAGCTATGATGAGTTCTCACAGATATTAGAAGGCAGGTGAACATAGTTACATAGTATTTGAGGTTGAATAAAGACATAAGTCCATCAAATCCAACCTCTTGGATGTATTTATGTTTGAGCAGGTGTGTGCATGTGTATTAGTGTAGTACCTTTTTTGCACTTGCTGCCTTTCTCATGTGGGCTCTGGCTGGTTGTGACTCGCAGAAACATCAGAGTAATACAATTTGTTCCCCTTGCTCATTTATTTGTTCCTGTTTAAAGACATCTGAGTGCCTGCTGAACTTTTGCAATACTACTGGTACCATGTGGCGCAGCGAGCCATAAAATCGCTGCGCAAACTGTTGGCACTATATAAATCCTGTATAATAAATATATACTTTTAATGGTTTTGGTTACAGCAGGTGAGATTTGGATTTGTCCTGCCATTGGAAAGATTTCCCTCCACTTCCTGTCCTGGTGAGGATGTGATGAGATACTTTTGTCCATTATTGGGATGTGAAGTGAAGCCTTTCCTAAAATTCCTTGCAGTTTCCAGAGGTCCATCCTGTCCTTTTTTTAGGGCAGACCAGCTGGTGTGAGGGGTGCTCCTTAGCGGGTTCTGTAGGGAGCACAGTCCTTTTCTTGATCCCCACAAATGCCAAGTGTGCTCTGCCCTGGCCGCTGAGCTCATCCATGGTGACTGGAGACAGGGTACATTGCGCAGGGGTTTGGGAGAAGACTGTCTCCTGCCAATGCGGATCATAATAATGGACAAAAGTATAAAAACAGCAAAGTGCTTATTTGTAAAATCTGCTAAGTTCAGGGCTGGGGGGTGGTATTTAAGGACAGTATAGGTAATTTTTCTATAAAAGTGAACTAACCCTTTAAATTAGGGGTTAATAGAGATACTAGCAGGCACTTTGCAGTGCCCCGCTTTAGTGAAGCCTTTTGGGGACTGAGGTTATAAAGCAACAGTATGGCCTTACTGCAGCAACACCGCTTCTTAACGCATATTCATAAGGCACAGAGCTGTGGGATAAAAAAAAGTGCTTTGGGCTTTAATTGCTTCGGGATTCAAATTAATTCAAATGAATAAATGGGAGCAAGATGGTAGGCGAGTACTGTCAATGCTTCTCCAATCATGAAGTGTTCTCTTCAGAATATGCAGAGAACACTCCAAGGGACAGCACAGGCTTCACACCAAAGCATGCATTTTATGATTGACTTATACAAAGAAGGCACAGTGTGAAGAACACATGGGGGTTAAAAAATGGGGACATATTCTAGAAACTTTAGAAGATCTGACAGGTTTGCTTTGAGTGAACCTGCAATACGACCACTCTAAGAACACTCAAAGGGACAGCACTGGTTCCACACCGTAGCATGCATTTTATCATTGACACGTACAATGTAGGTGCACTGTGGGGGTCACAAATGGTGGAATAGTCTAGAAACGTTAAAGACCTGGCAGGTTTGCTTCAAGGGACCCTGCAAAAGGAAAATAAATCGCATTTGTTGCTAGCTAGGCTTTTGGTATTACTAACCAGGTAATGAATATTAGCCCTGCTCAAGTGAGAAACAAGCTAAAACTGACTACAGAAATGATACAAATGCAGAAAAAAGAAAATCTCACTTACTCTCAGGTTACGCCATTCCACTTACTAATAATCAGCAAGAAAGATTTAGGGCCTAATGTGCTGGAACTGGAACATTTCAGTACACAGACACGCTCTCCTGGAATAATTTATGTCCATTTTCACAAACTGTCCTGCTCCTAAAGTCTGCTTTTATTCTCCTAAATTCTGCAAATACGGCAACATAGTTTATGGACAAATCTGAATGTGGGTAGCACTCATGATGTTTTTTATTTATTTCTTAAAAGCATTTATAAAGCACTTGCAATTTACGCAGCGCTTTACATAGTGCACATTAACATCAGTCCCTGCCCTCAAGGAGCTTACAATCTATGGTCCCTCATATACATACATACACGCGCACACATACTCGGGCCGATTAGGACAGAAGCCAATTAAACAAAGCGCTAATGTAGTAATATTAAATATCTTACCTGACTCGTGGCTCATCTCTCCATTTTCAGTTGTTTTATTCAAGCTTAATTCAGACAAACTTGCATCCAGATCTGAAAGGGGAAAAAAAACAAAAACAATTTTAGTTGCAATAAATCAACTAATATTTCAAGTCCAGTAACTTTACCGCCTAGTACTCAGTTCATCGTATGACTGATGACCTTTAAAACCCGCCAGACTGTTCATCCGTCTCTTTGCTGTACATCTCTTGCAAGAATGCTTGTTGTGACTAAATCCTGGTGACAGTATAGTGACACATTGCACTCTCTCTTTCCTTCAGAGTAAAGTATGCATAAGATGCCCAGAATGTCATAACAGTTCTCTGTCCGATGGACCACCGGAGCAGACTGCTCGCTCTACAGACTGACTGACATTTGACACTGATTTACCAAAGGAGTTGAGAATCTTCACACCATAAATCGTTCAATGATCTAATCATGTGAAAAGCAAATGCCTGTGTACTTATCAGTGGCGGAGCTAAGGAACAAAGGGCCCTGGTGCAAGATTTTTTTTTGGGCCCCCCCCATTATTTCATCTGCACATAATTGGATAATTGAACAATTTATCGTGTGAACATTCTCAACTCCTTTAAATGGCTGTTCCATAAGTCTGTTCTTGACTGATGATTAGACACAGAGCTGTCCCTGTAATGAAGCCTCAGGCGGTATCTTTTAGGGTAATATGGGGGGGCAGCAGACAGGGCAGCATGGCCGATCTGCTGCACAATGTTTACAGTGTGCATGTCGCCCCCTTTCTGGCCCGGGCATTCCAGGTTGCTAAAATCGATGTGTAAGGGCCATACACATTTCCCTGCCCAGCTTTTAGCAATCTGGAATGCTCTAGCTGGTGTCCCGCCCAGCTCTTGGCAACAAATTACATCACTGGTTGCCAAGAGCTGGGTAGGACTCCAGCCAGAGCACCAGCATTACTCCTGTATGCCTGGGTGGCAGTGTCACTCTCCACCAGCACCCCCCACTGACCCATCCACTGAGTGCATGGACCACCAGCATGACCACTACTTAACCCCGGCCTCAAGCGACAAGAAGGATCAGGACGACCATGATTAGATGGATCAAAATCATACTGCAATACATCCCTATGAGTGGCTGGATGTAAGCACATGTGCGCCCATCTATATCTGCCCAGTCTTGAATCGTTCAGGTTTGTCGAAGCCAATGCACAAAATTTGCATCCAGGTTAACTAACCTGAACGAATGTAGGCAGATATAGTCACATATAGGCTTACACATGTCTATTTACATCCAGCCACTCATAGGGACTACTTGGGTCAATTTTTCTCCTCGATCTTGGGATAGGTATCTGTCTCCCTTCTGATCCAAATTAGCAAGGGTTCTGTCTGGGATCCCCTGCTGAGACAGAACGGATGGCGCCCATGTGAAAAGGGCCTAAATCAGCCTCTTTATGACAAGTTTTTCAATAGATAGAAAGACCTGGCTAAATTGTTCCCTTGTACTAGCAAGAAATGAAACCTACATGTCCATACCAGGGATGAGCTCAGGTTCAGATTGAACCAGAGCTCATCTGAACCTGGAAGGAAGCCCACAGTGTCAGCCCAAATGGACATTGGCCATGTGTCCATATAAGGTCAATGATGTCACCAACCTCCCGCCCCATTGCTTATATACAGCTGCAGAACGATGAATGCCCCGACAGATTGGGCCAGCACAGTTGTGCCCTCTGGTCTTTGTTACAGAGCTGACCGTAAACAGTTTGTTACTGAGGTTGCTGTCACCCTTGAATAGTTTATACATTATCCCTAGTTCTGAACAAATTTGACAGCCCTCATCTGTTAGATTTTACATTGTTTTATTTCTGTGGTCATACTGTATAGCGATTTTATTTGTCATACTTTATTATTTATTTATTTATTATTGAAATAAATACCCTGACCATATTTTTCTTTATAAGCTGAGAAATAGAAATACATTTTTTTTTAAATGCAATTATGGTTATTTGACACATAACAATTTTTTAATCAATTAAAAAAACTTTAAAAAAATGTATTTATGTTTACACTCTGTATTGCACCGAGACTGCTGCATCCTACAGGTTTATTTGATTGGCTGCCAAGGTGATCAAATGATTGGGAATCACAACGACTGGTTCCCAATTTTAATTGAAAGGCGTGGCAGTCGGTGACATTGTGGTTTCAGAACTAGGAGTGTGCACAGGTGCATACTCCCAGAACTACAAAGAAACACCAGATAATGTAGTTGTGGGTAATGTCGTTTTGATGGTAGAGTAAAAAGGGGTGACACATGATTTGCCATATGGCCCTTATCTTCCCATTTACAGCAAACTCTGTACACTGGTAATATATTTTTGCATTGAAAACAATAGTAGATTCAACTCCATCCTTCTTCCTTCTTCCTCCCATTTTTTCTGTTTATAAATGTCATAAATGTGTATGCATTTCTTAATAAATTTTACATTTATATTACTATTTGTTATAAATGTTTAAATGTATACATTTTTCATAACTGTGTAAAAATAGAGTGCAAAATGGCCATGTGCACCAAGCCAAAGTATGTCCCCTATATACCTATGCAGATTTTTCTGGGTGTTCTGGGTTACCCCCAAAACAAGTCCCAACAATGTGTGCTTTACTGTGACAAACAAAGGGGTTTAACATCTATAATGCTATGTAGGCGCAGTGAGAATTTTGTTACCCTATGTGCAAAATAAAAGTATTTGTTATTTCCCTGAATCCAAAGATGTCTGGTGTCAGGATTCCATCCTCACCAAAACTTTGACAATATCACCATCTGCTGTTCAGTGTCAGTAATTCTCTAACAAAACCTTACTGGCATCCGATATAACACGTAAGCTGATGTGTATTGATATGTTTTCAGTTTAAGAAAGGTTGCTTCATACTTAAAAAGTGTCTACCTTTAGTTTGCAGTAAATGCATATTATAATGCGCAGTAATGTGGACCCCCTATATCTCTATGAAGCAGAACTATTCCTCTTGCGTGTCATGTGACATTTACAATATGTATAAATATCACTATTATATTTGTATATTAGATGTACTAAGCTGGATCTGTGGAAAAAAATGCAACTGGTTTACCCTGGAAAAACAAATCCTCAAAAATAAATGGTACAGAGGTTTAGTGGTTATCACTTCTACCTTGCATTACCAGGGTCCTTGGTTCGGATACTGGCCAGGACCCATGTACATGTTACATAGTTACATAGTATTTGAGGTTGAATAAAGACATAAGTCCATCAAGTCCGACCTATTGTGTGTATGCATTTATGAGCTGGTGTGTGCGTGTATATGAGTCCATGTGTGATTTTTCTCTAGGAACTCGTCCAGGAGTCTCTTGAATGATTCCACACTCTTAGCTGAAATCACTACCCCAGTCTGAGAAGGTGCCATTAACTCATACTCTTTGTACACATTCCTTCAGCCAGTTTTCTATCCACGTGCACACTAATTCATCTATGCCCATACCCCTTAGCTTGTATAACAAGCGTTTATGTGACACAGTATCAAATGCTTTGGCAAAGTCCAGGTACACTATGTCCATTGGCCTCCCCCCATCCAGATCTCTACTTACCTCTTCGTAAAAGGTCAGCAGGTTGGTCTGACAAGAACGATCCTTCCTAAATCCATGCTGCACATCACTTATTATACTATGATCCCAGACGAATTCCACTAAGTAGTCCTTAATAATTCCCTCTAACAGTTTACATACTATGCATGTCAGACTAACTGGTCTATAGTTCTCCGGTTGGCATTTTGACCCTTTTTTTGAATATAGGTACCACATTAACCCTTTGCCAGTGTCCTGACACTCTACCAGCCATTACGGATTCCTTAAAAATGAGGAACAATGGTCTTGTTATCTCCTTGTTCAATTCTTTGCGTACCTTGGGGTGTAGATTATCAGGACCTAATGCTTTATTTGCATTTAGTAGTTTAAGCCTATGTTGTATCCCCGATTCAGTCAACCATTCCGGTATATTTCCTGTTAAATTATGCGTTTTATCCTGTACATTAAACCAGTCTGTTTCCTTGGTGAATACCGAAGAGAAGAAAGTATTTAGCGCCTCGGCCCTCTCCCTGTCGCTTGTGAGCAGCGACCCATTTATGTCCTTTATTGGGCCTATCTGTTCCTTTCTCCCCTTTTTACTGTTTATGTACTGAAATACATTTTTGGGGTTCTTTTTACTAACTTCGGCGATATATTTTTCACATTCAATTTTAGCTGCCCGCCCTGCCAGTTTACATATTTTATTAAATTCTTTGTAGTTTTGGAATGCCGATACTGTCCCCTCCGTTTTATACTTATTAAATGCTATTTTTTTTTCTGTAATGTATTTCTTTACTGATTTACTTAGCCATATTGGCTTTGTTTTTGATCTTTTACTTTTGTTCCCCAGCGGTATACACCTGGTTATAGCATTTTTTTATTTGTTCTTGAAACAGTCCCACTTCTGGTCCAAGTTTAGTTTATCAAATACATTTTCCCAATCGATTTCACCCACTATATTACGCAGTTTATCAAAGTTCACCTTCCTGAAGTTTAGGCTCCTCATTGTTAGTAGCCCAATCATGTGTGTCGTCTAACCATGTTTCTCCTATTCCTACTATATCATAGTCCTCCTCGAGTAACATAACTTCTATTTTATTTACTAGACTGCTAGCATTGGTGAACATACATTTAATTTTTGTACATTTACTGGTTAAATGTTTGATCCCCACCTGCTCCCCAGTACTGCTTTTATTTCTCCCTTGTATGGTTGGTCCATTCCTACTTTGGTTACCTTGGGCAATTAGATTTACTTTAGTGGCTACATTTTGTATGCTCTCTATATTTGCTTGATTTACTACTTTTACTATGTCGACTCTGTTGTCAGCCCAGTTCTCCAGGAAACCAAAGCCCTCGTTTCGACACCAGTTTCGGAGCCACTTGTTAAGTTCTCTCAACTCGCGCTGTCTCTCCAGAGTGGCTCGTGGCACTGGCAGTATCTCAGAGAATACCACCGTGGAGGTCCTTTCCTTCAGCCTAGCACCTAGGTCTCTGAATCTTTAGGCCACTCCATTTACCTCCTATTTTGTCATTGAGGTCGATGTGCACCATGATGACTGGGTTGTGCCCAACCTCATCTAGTAATCTGTCAATTTGTTCTGCAATGTGCCGAACACGCGCCCCCGGTAAGCAGCACACTGTTCGACGCTCACGGTCCTGATGACAGATTACCCTGTCAGTCCGCCTGATGATGGAGTCTCCCACCACCAGGATCTGCCTCTCCTGATCCTCCATCCGACTTGCCGCCTCGCTGGAGCAATCACTCCCTCCCCTCGATAGAGGAGGCGTCCTGCTCCAGCAGAGTCACCCCTGAGCTAATATCCCCAACATCACGCAACCTGGCATATTTGTTGGGGTTAACCAGTTCAGGGCTGACCTCTCTAGCACTCTTCCCTCTACCCCGTCTTCTAACAGTGACCCAGCTCCCCACCTCAGGATCCTGCTCCTCCGCGCCCTGTGCTTTCATAGGTTTCCTCTGAGTACTCTGGTTTCCTTCCACACTCCAAAGACATGCTGTTAGGTTAATTGGCTCATGTCTAATACAGTGACATGCCGTGCCTTCTGTGCTAGGTGAGGCATCCCCCAGCCTGCCGAAGCTCCCCCCCTTCCCCCATCCCGCTGAAGCTCCACCCCATCCCGCTGAATGCCCACCCCCAGCTCGGTAACCAAGCTATGTGAGGAGGAGGAAGGGAGGAGACAGGCAGGAGCCTCCCTGTCCCTCACTTGCATGTCACTGGTGAGGCATCGAGATAGATTTCCTCACAGGTTTTTTTTCTTTTTTTTGATTGGATCAATGGCGCTTTGCCATTGGTCCAAGCCATCCACAGAGCTCACGCCTCCAACACAGAGTAGAGGCTGTGACAGCTCTGGCCTCACTATGTTAGGTTACACAAGCAGTGAGGAAGTACGCTGCTGTGTAACCTACCTGTCAAAAGCCGGATGCAGTGCCACCTGTAATTAACAGGCAACTTTCCGTCCACGACAGGTTACACAGCGGGGAGGATTTCCCTGATGTGTAACGTGTTACAAGCCGATCTAATTGCAGAAAAAGCTGTCAGCTTCAGACTTGAAGCCGACACTTTTTTTCTTCATAATACTAGGTTAGGCTCTGCCTCCCCTGCCTCCTCTGACCGCACGTCCCTGGTCTAATATTGGCCCCAATATGATATTCTACTGAAAAGCAGATACAAAAACTTTGCTTCCCCAAGGAGAAAAGTGCTGTATAAATGAAATACCTGATGTAGCAGAGCTCTCTGCAAATGAAGAATCAAGTAGGCTATCGTCTGGTGTCCCATTGTGTTTCTCAGTCTCCTCCTCTGTTACATCAGTAGTCACTTTGTCATCCTGGAGATCCTTCTTGGACTTTTCAGCACCGTGCAGAGGTTCACATGGTTCATTGCACTCACCTGTAAAGAGACAAGGTGGTTTTAGAATGGTCATGCAGCACCAAAAAGCTTTACAAGACCTGAGAACTCTACAAAAATCTACCATTCACTCCACATTAGGAGAAATAGATGTTGGCCCGATATTACCGAAGGAACCATAGATGTGTGGTTACAAAAACAGCCCCGTGTACCAGGGGCGTAACTAGAAATCACAGGGCCCCATAGCAAAATTTTTGAAGAGCCCACATAGCTCACCTGAGGGTGACCCTGCAGAGCCCACCATAGAGTCTCTCTCCACCGCCGCTGCTGACTCTCATTGACTCAGCAGCGGCAATGGAGAAGAACGCAGCGCTGCACAGATCACGGTGATCTGAACAGCGGTGCGTTTGAACCCATAGCGACCCAGGCGGCCCGCACGGCATCAGGGGGGTGTCCTGGGCCCGGGCCCAATAGCGGCCGCCTGGGTCGTAAAATAAAAGTTTTATTTTGTTTGAGTGTCCAGAATAAGAAATCATTAGGTGACTCAGCCCTTGCATCTTAATATAAATTTCAAATACATAATAAAAAATAAAAAATGATTGAAATAAAAAGTAAATCAATAAAATCAATATCCAATCAGCAATCACATGATTCCTACAATGGACAGGATCTCTGCTATACATATTATGTATCAATAATCAGAAATTTGATAGACACTTCTATAAAAAGCATTTAAATTATTTGCAGTTTTGTAGTTCGGTGGAATAGAAATTGGAGGAATAGCTGCGAGGTGCAAACTGTTGTGGAAATTTTATTAGGATGTGTTTTTAGTGTATTGTAATGTTTTGTCATTAGTCTCTCAGTGTCTCGGTTTAAATAGACACTGGGGGATTAATCCATTGGAGGAGATTTCTTATGCGCAGCGGAGCAGTGTCTTCTTGGCGAATGTATGGACGCCGGCTGGGGCCCCCCGTGCAATGCATGGATTTATTGGCTTGCGTGGATACATTTGTCTTGAACGCAGTATATGAAAGGAACGTGCGTTTGTTCTCTCTGGGGTGCCTGATCAACACGCTTGAGATGATATAACGTTGTCCCTGTGAATGAGCGCGCATGAGAATCCTAGTAAAGTTATGTGGCGTTGCTCACTGAGCAACGCTGGATAAAGTCACTCCGGTGGTCATTGATTGTTACTACATGTGATTTGTTAGCTGACTCCTGTTCACTTCCTGTCTGACATCACTTCCTGTCTCGCTGTTTGAGACACCCCTTCCTGTCTGACATCGCTTCCTGTTGGGCAGGTATAAACAATAAACATACCTGTGTTCAGGTCTCTTAGCATGGGATTAACGAGCAAGCAACATCTGTCTCCTGACTCTACATGACTCTATAGAAGGGGATACTTCCAGTCCTTGCATAAAGGAGCGTAGTACAACGGGGGAAATTCTTTGTGTTTGGCGCAGCTTAATGCGACATGGATTTGTGCGTTGAACCAAGTGAATTTCCATAACAAAACTAATCAGTTATCAGATAAGTAATAAATAACTGATTACCTGGCTGAGTGGTGGGCTCTGAGTATGCCCGCGTATGCTGCCTGCTGTCACCTGTCACATCGAGATTTCCATCAGAAGTACTTGTACCATCCTGGGGATCTCTCTTGCATTTGGTGGCATCATCCTGTGACTCACTTTCTTCACTGCAACCAGCTATGAAAGAAAAACACTTTTTAGATCCTCCATGTTCCCTCATATAAGGAATTGTCCAATCTATCTAAAGAAGAACTCTTTGATAAAAAAAAAAAAAGGGTTAGCTGTTAGCTTGTTAAGTCGAGGGGTAAAGGAAAAAGTTGTAATACTTTCACTTACTGGCCTCCTCACCACCCCTGCCTTCCCCCTGTGACTGGACAGTAAAAAAAGAAGCAACACACACCGATGAGCTCATCTTAATGTCACTATGCTCTTTCCTCCTATCAGTGTGCAACTTGAACTGCAGCACTGCATATTGTACAGTAGACCACAGAAAACTAATACCATGCTTTAATTTAGAAATACATTGTAGCATTGTGGTGCATTGCAACGCATGTGTGTTGGCAAGGTGTGCTGGGGTGCCATTATGAATGAATGGCACTGCAGCATACCAACTATACTTGTAATGTGGTGTTAGGAAGAAAAATGTACATGCACTATTTTGGTGCAATTTGGTGCAGTAGGCAACCCATTCAAATCAACAACGCATGGAAAAATATGCATCGATGCACATGCACATGCATCTATTGTGAGCTTAGCCTTTGGGGATAGGGAGGGACACAGGTGAAAATAAAAGAGGAGACATCAAAGAAACATAAAGGAAAAGAGAAAGGCAGAGCAGAGGCCCACCTTAGGTAGGGTACCTGTGAGTTCTCTGTGTCTTTTAGGGCCCTAATAATGAAGCGGCAGAAAAAATCTTTCATAACATAAGCTTTTATTATAAGCAAGAATTAGCTCAGGTTCGAACTAAAGCCGGTCGAACCCTGAGTTCCTCGAAACACAAAATAAAGCTCTTTCCACTGCTGCCCAATCAGCTGTGGCCGGATAATTCCCTGTCCACGACTGCACGTAAGCAAAGGGGCAGGATGCAGTGACATCATTGACCTTATATGGCCAAATGGCTATATTTGGTCAGTGACATTTTCCAACCGCAGTTGCATATAAGTAAAGGGGTGGGATGCAGTGAAGCCAATAACCTTATTTGGTCACATGGCTATAACTGGTCCATAACATTTACCTAATATGGCAATGTGGCCAGATAAGGTCAATGATGTCAGCACTAGCATCCCACCCCTTTTACGTTCAGCTGTGGGGGTGCCCCGGCCCGCAGCTATTTGGGTGAGTGGCCCTATGGAGCTTCCAGGTTCTGAGAAGCTTACTTTCGGACTGGGTTTCGTCCAAATCTGGGCTCATCACTAATTATTAAGCGATAGGTAGAGCAGAGGCCCACTTTAGGTGGGGTACCTCTGAGTTCTCTGGGTCTTTTAGGATCCTAGTAATGACACCTAGACAATGACCCTAGTATTGACCCCGCAAAAAAGATCTTTTTAGAACATAAGCCTTTATTATAAGAATTAATAAGCTCAGGTTTGGACTGAACCCATTCCAACCCTGAGCTTCTCCAAACATGAAAGGAAGCTCTTTCCACTATTGCCCAATCAGATGCGACCAGAGATTCCCTGTCCGCAGCTGCACGTAAGCAAAGGGGTGGGATCAGGTGACATCATTGACCTGATATGGCCACATGGCTATAAGGATATAACTGGTCCATGACATTTATCTAATATGGTTATGTGGCCAGATAAGGTAAATGATGTTAGCACAAGCTTTCCACCCCTTTGTTTATGTTCAGCTGCGGAGCGGGGAATGCCCTGGCTTGCTGCTTATTGGGTGGGTGGCCCCATGTTGTTTGGAGGAGCTTAGGTTTGGACAAGGCTCAGTCTGAACCTGAGCTCATCCCTAATTATAAAGACTACATCAATAGGAAAATGTAGTTATTAGAAAGAGAAAAGTCCCAGTACCTATGAATTCTTCATATGTGACTCCAGTCAGTTCTTTAATTAGATCCAGATTGCCGTTTTCATGTAACACAGTAACAAAACGCCTAAACCAATCTTTCTTTTTGGTGATCCTACTCAAAAGCTCTCTGTTTTTTTGCTGCTTTGAAATTTGTTGATTAATCTGCAAGAAAAAAAAAATACACGACATGTATCAATGTTTAATGTACTGTATGTACTGTTACCACAGATCCCCCCTCCCCCCCGCCTTTTTAGGCTTCGTGTACATGGATTCCTGTGTTTAAACACAGCTAGGCCTCATTCATACAAGGTTTGGGTCTGACAGTGGATACCTGCAGCATGAACCTGCCTGCGGCCATTGCTTGAGTCCAGGGGTGACCATCCATCTCTAGTCATACATAATCACTCCATGTGCAATTACGTCCAAACACCGACGGACAGCTGCAGCCGCTGTCAGCCCGTCATTGCTTTATAGCGGCTGTCAAAAACAACTCATGGGTTCTGCCACAGGAATCAAACAGCCGGGCTTTAAAGCCTCGTGTGAATGGGGCCTTATACTTCCCAAAGCCATTCCTCCTGCGTCTAAATGGTTTTACATAGACATGTGCGATTTGTTTCGTTCCGCATCAAAATTTTCTGCAGCTTACATGTCTAGTTTTACACATATGTACATGCGATTACAAGCGTTAGCTGCAGAAAACGGGGCTAAAGGCTCCTGGTATGCACCTATTTCTTGTTTATATAAATACAACTAGACGGAAAGCACCTAGATATTGCTAAACGTCTGAATTTAGCCATAGAAATGGCTTTGCTTGTCTTCAGATGCATTTACTGTAGCAATGATTTCCAAACACATCTAGACGCATGTTTTTTGATATCCATGTACAGTAACCATAATTGGCTCTATATTGTGATTTGTGCGGTAAATATCACATTAAAAAAAAGCTTCTTGGTACATTGCATATGTCACAGGATTCGATTTCATATTCATTCATATTATATTCATATTCAGCTTTTTAACTGCTAAAAGCTTCACCTACTTGTCACATAGTGTGATCAGTATTACAGGGATCCCAACCTGAAAAAAGCAATTTCAGGGAGGTAATTAAAAAAAAGCTTCTTGGTACATTGCATATGTCACAGGATTCGATTTCATATTCATTCATATTATATTCATATTCAGCTTTTTAACTGCTAAAAGCTTCACCTACTTGTCACATAGTGTGATCAGTATTACAGGGATCCCAACCTGAAAAAAGCAATTTCAGGGAGGTGCCCTTCTCATTTCAGGGAGGTGCCCTCTGCCTCCCTCCCCCATCCACCAACCTCC
>NW_017306515.1:638866-666511 GCF_000935625.1 Nanorana parkeri
CCCCCCCCTTCCCGCGGATAGAGGACCTGCCTGAAATGATGGCAGATAGCACAGAAAGACAGAAAGCAATAGCTTCTTTGCTATCTGCTGGGGTTTGTTTTTTTTAGTATTCTGACTGCTGCCGTCATAATAGAAAGAAAAAAAAACAGCATAGGAATGAATAGCTAGATTGCCATTGGCTATTTCAATTTGCAATATCTAATAGCAAGCTGGCTATTGCACCCGCCCTCTGCTGCTGTCAATCACTACACTAGAAGAGGACCTGATGGAGAACTCCAGGTCCCCCTCTGCTGATTGACAGCAGCAGTGGGTGGGTGCAATAGCTAGTCTGCTATTGGCTATTGCAAAGTGAAATAGCCAATAGCAATCTAGCTATGCATTCCTATGCTGTTTTTTTTTTCTCTGACTGACGACGGCCGGCGGCCCCGATGTCAGAAAAAGAAAAAAGACAGATCACAGGGAAAGGTTTACTCTCCCGGGTGGCCGGGAGCCGCTATCTTATAGCGGGAGACTCCCGGATCATCCAGGAGAGTTGGGATGTCTGGTATTAGTGAAAGTCCAGTGTGTATCCCACCGCACTCATGACCGCAATACCCTTTGATATTCGGTGCTGAAGTAATGACAGATGGCGCTGTCTAAAACCAATGCAGAATCGAATAGTCACCAGCACACCAAAGGAATCATTGCAAAATCCATCTTTATTGACGAGTAAACAATATGTCACAGAGTTTAGAGTCCCTTCTCTGCCAATATGACAAATGGCAGTCTGATGAAACGACCCTAAGCGGCCCGGAAACGGCGCTATTCTTGTGACTTAATGTTTACTCGTCAATAAAGACAGACTTTGCACTGATTCCTTCGTTGTGCTGGTGACTATTCAATTCTGCAGTATTAGGAGAAGACACAAGAGAACTGGGTAACCTGACCAGGGAAGATTTTGCTCAGCGACACTCTCACAACTATTAATCAATGTCTACAATTTGTCTTCTTCATCGCATTTTATAGGAGGAGTCAGGCTCAACCATTGTGCTGCATTTTTATAAAGAAAGCTTCATTCCTATGTCATAAGCAAAGGTTATCCCTTTTATAGCTTTAATGTAAATGCTCCCCAGCGCCTGATCCTGATCCTCGGTCCTGTGGCACTCAGAAATCACCTCTCTCCCCCTCCACTACAGCTGTGATATGTCCCTCAGTGTCCTCATGTCTAATGCAGGTGAATGGACCTGCAATAGATGTGATGACACCAGTGGGGCAGTGAGGCTTAGACCACCAGAGCCTGGGGGAGAAGAAGCTGCTGCGGCGGGTCTAGCAACCTGGTGGGACTGAGGATCAGGTAAGTATATATTCTTTATTCTGGCCCCTAGATTAAAAGGAGCAGTTAACTCCGTTATCCCTGGCAAGAAGTTTGTAGGAGTAGGTATATAGAGTACTTATAACCAAGACCATTAAAAATATTTTCATAATATAAAATATCATTGTGGTTAGTATTAATATTATTGCTACTACAACTATAACTTTCATCCAAAGCACTGGTCCCTAGTAGTAGTAGACGGCACTCCTGCTGCCTTTCCTGTAGGAATACATTTATGTTGAAATCATTGACATGTATTGTCACAGATGACACTCACTGCCAGCTGCAACAGAGCAAGGAAGCCAGAGGGTCCCATCAAAATGTTGTCATGGGGCCCTATGATAGGGTTGCCACCTGTCCAGGATTCACCCGGACAGTCCGGGATTTGAATGCTGTGTCTGGGTTTCATGGCAGCTGAAACCCAGACACATGATGTCAGGCAGACAGGGGCAACCAAAATCAAGATAGAGGCTACAGGCCAGGGGCGTCCCGAGGCTGGGTGACACCCGGAGCGGTAACCGAGTGTCACCCCGCTGAGACATCACTGCGCATGCTCGTGACATCACCACGCGCGTGCGCGATGACGTCATCGCGCACGCGTGGCAGTATTCTGATACCTGCCGGCGGCCATCTTGGTGATGGACGCCGGCAGAGAGAGGAGGGGACAGTCACCCGGCGGGATAAGGTATGCCGCCGGGTCCCCTCCTCTCTCCTGATGCTGTTGGGCGTTCGGTCCATGACCGAGCGCCCGACTTTTCAGAGGGGGGTGACACCAAAATGACTGTGAGTCATTTTGGTGTCACCCCTAAAATGGTGGCACCCGGGTGCGGGCCGCACCCCCCTTGTGACGCCACTGCTTCAGGCCCCCCACTGAAAATAGTTTCTAATGTGATATTTACATATGTATGGGTGGCGCTATTTACATATAAATAAGCCATGACTCATTCTTCCCCAAAAAATTCAGTGAGTCGCTAGAGTGTTCGGGTTTTGCTGAATGAAAAGGTGGCAACCCTACCCCATAATTCATAGGCATGATTAGAATACAGTGAAATTAATTTATGAAAACTGGAGCAGACAAAATCTGAAGCAGCTGTGCGTGGCAACCAATCAGCTTCTCTCTTCTATTTGCAAATCTTAACTGAACAAACTGAAGAGAGAAGCTGATTGGTTGCCACCTACACAGCTGCTCCAGATTCAGTCTGCTCCAGTTTTGATAACTTCCCCCCAGGTTGTTTTGCTTGTAGTGGTTCTTTAATCTTGCCTTCCCAGTTCTCTTCTGTAAATGACATAACATCTTCTCTCTATGCTGTAGAGATTAGAAAAGGGGAAGGCGTTTGTAGTCCAATTGAGGAGGGCATAGTTACAGTCCAGTGAGTGAGAACTAGGGTTGCCACCTGTCCAGGATTCACCCGGACAGTCAGGGTTTTTAATGCTGTGTCCAGGTTTCATGGCAGCTGAAACCCGGACAGTCAGGGTTTTTAATGCTGTGTCCAGGTTTCATGGCAGCTGAAACCCGGACACAGGATGTCAGGCAGACAGGGGCAACCAAAATTAAGATAGGGGCTATTGGGCCCCCCAATAAAAATAGTCTCGACTGTGATATTTACACATAAATGGGTGACGCTATGTACATATGAATAAGCCATGACTCATATTCCCCAAAACATTTCTGTGCGTCGCTAGAGTGTTCGGGTTTCGCTGGAAGAAAAGGTGGCAACCCTATGTCAGCCTGTCATTCAATTGACTCAATGGTCAAGTGATTGACAGGGTGACAGCTGCCACATCTGTTCATGGCTGTCCACATGTAATTGTATATGATATAGACTTGTCCCTGGCTGCAGACAGATTACATCCAGGGACAAGCAACTATCCCGATCTGCAGGTAATCATTCCATGTACGACTCCATGCAGACAGATACAGACAGATTTGGCCACTGTCATCCGGTCATTAACTTGAATGGGCACAGAGCCGCATGCGTATGGACCCACCTGGGATTCCCGCCCACACTCAGGTTCTTGCTGCAGGAATCCCCGGACGCACATAAATGCCTCATGTGCATGAGGCCTACTTTTGGCCATAGGCAGTCTGAATATGGGCTGATTCTGCAGAATAATCTCAAAAAGTCAATTTAAAAATCACCTAAGCCAGGTAGAAAATTGTCGGCCAAACAGTGACTGCATCCTATCAGCTGTGGCTGCCTGAATACAAAAGCCAGCACTGGAGATTCATCAGTCCACACTGTTTAGCATGGTGAGGGAATTGCCTGATTATTTCTCGTTTTAAGCCCTGATTCACCCATAAGCGTTTTGTAATTTGCAGCTCAAAGCTCCAAAATGCTCAACAACCAAAATCCCATACTTCTACATTGAGCTGGTTCACACATGAGTGCTCAGGAGCCTGTAGCTCAATGCCTGTAGCTCAATTTTTCTAAATTCCTTTTTGTGATCTGATAGTGAGATGTTAGTCAGCTTGGCTGTGTGCTGGCTTGTGTTTTCTAAGTGTGAAGTGATTATTCTCAGTCACCTGCTATGTCCAGTGTGCACCAGTAGGGTCTTTCCTCCAGGATTGCACCCTGCATCTGTGACCATCTGCCTTGTCCTTAGGGCCTAGGGATGTAGGAAGTTGTAGGGATCTCCCCTCCTCAGAGGCTTTCCTGGAGTTACTGGCTGCTATGGAGTGCTATGAGGCCTTCAGGAATCAGAGCTGCAGTTTCTCCCCACATGGAGGTGGTGAATGACTGCTGAGTTGGGAGGCATCACAGGCCATTGCTGTTAGGGTTGCCACCTGTCCAGGATTCACCCGGACAGTCCGGGTTTTGAATGCTGTGTCCGGGTTTCATGGCAGCTGAAACCCGGACACAAGATGTCAGGCAGACAGGGGCAACCAAAATTAGGATAGGGGCTACTGGCCCCCCAATGAAAATAGTCTCAACTGTGATATTTACATATAAATGGGTGGCGCTATGTACATATGAACACGCCACAGCTCATTCTCCCCCCAAAAAAATTATTACGTCGCTAGAGTGTTCGGGTTTCCCTTGAAGAAAAGGTGGCAACCCTAGTGAGAACTGTCATCCAAGGACAGGAAGTGTGCTACTGACCAGATCAACAGGTAAACTAAAGGGAAAAAAGCAAGAAAACGAATACAGCCACCATATCTAATGACTGGTAAGCTGCAATATTTTAAAGTGTATGTATAGCATATGGATAAAGTATGGAAGGGTTAAAACCCCTATCATGTTTTCCTGTCTGTTTCACACTGGGGAGATTCCTCCTTACTTCCTGTCCTGGAGAAGCAACAAGAAATGATAGGAAATCATTGTCTAAGAGCTAGTTCACACCAGCCCCAGTGCATTTCCGGCCCCATTCGGTGCCGGAATGCACTGGATCGCATCCCGCCCAGCTCACTTTGTTTTGGGGCGGGAGGGGGCATGGCGGTGCATTGAAGTCAATGGCACCACAGCCGCGCCCTCTGGCATCAGTGCGATAGCCCGCACCGAAACACGTGGCACATTAATGCCTGCGCTCCAGTCCGGTGCAGTCAGAAAAAATGCTGCATGCACTAGTTTTTTCTGGCCGCATCAAACCAGAACGCAGGCATTGATGTGCCACGCGTTCCGGTGCGGGCGGAGGGCGTGGCTGCAGTGCCACTCCCCTTCCCACTCCAAAACAAAGTGAGCCGGCCCGGGATGCGATCCAGTGCGCTCCGGCACCGAATCGGGCCGGAATGCACTGGGGCTGGTGTGAACTAGCTGTCAGAAAGCAGAGTTCCTGTCTTCCTGTCAAAAATCATAGGAACATTTTTCCTCAAGATTGCCCCTCACCCTTTCCTCTGGTTGCAACCTAAAACTTTGGGATTCCCCTTCACTTTCTATCTCAGTAAGAATGGTCATCAGGACAAATTTAGAGTGTGAACCTCCTCAGTGGGGATATAGGCAACAATAAAAATCTGACAGAGAGTCTAAGGCCCCTTTCAGACGTCTGTCAGTTTTCAGGGTGGATCTGATCATAAGCACAATGTTAGTCTATGGGCAGCTGGATTTAAATAGACATGCAACCCGCCCTGGTCCGGAAAACAAAGGGGAACAAGTCTGATTTTGGTGGACCGGATTGTGATGGATCAGGGGTATTCTAATGTAAACTGAGACATGTCCACTTACATCTGACTCCCTATAGACCTTACATGGGTCTAATAAGTTCCTTTTCTTTTTTTTTTGTACTCCATCATAAGATGAAGGAAAAAATTGGACTGCCAAGGATGTCACAATGATGACACCCGGTCCAAACTGCTCAGCTAGACTGCCCAAAAGTACCCAGCATTTCTCGGTATACACCACACACATACTCACATTTTCAACATCTTCCTGGCTGCACAGTTTTTTTTCAAAGCAAATGGGGGTGACCTCATTAGGATTCATCAAATCCACTAGTTTCGGGGAAAGATAGTGAATAAGCTTCTCACAACAGTCAAGTTTATTTTCTTGCTGTGTGGTTGGGAGATCTTCTTTCTTCACGTACAAGCAAGCTTGGGAGTTTTCGGATTCTTGCAATGCACTGACAAACTCTTCAAACCAGCCACGTTTATGGGGGCCTTTTTGTAGATGGTCTATCAGCATTCTGGCGGCACTTATGTTTGACTGCGAGGCTGTACTTCTCAAGGTTTCCACAAACTCACGTTCCAAGCTGTGCATGTGGTCCAACACAGGGACCACATCGATGATCTTGATAAGTCTGTTTTTGAATATTTCAATCATATTCAATTTTGCAACCTGGCTGTCCTCCTCCTGAGCCATTGTTACCAGCTAATGATCAAGAAAGAACTTGGTACTTGGTGGTAGACTCTTGCAAAGGATCTTCTTGATAGAAAAGCAGCTCTGTGTAGGTAGTTCAGGGTATCGCACCGTCACAGC
Organism: Nanorana parkeri; assembly: GCF_000935625.1. Taxonomy (NCBI): domain Eukaryota; kingdom Metazoa; phylum Chordata; class Amphibia; order Anura; family Dicroglossidae; genus Nanorana; species Nanorana parkeri. Next base: position 645,128 of record NW_017306515.1, read on the forward strand.
TTACAAGCGGAATGTTATGGACTCTTCTAGGCTGTCAGCTTTTATACCAGGAAGAGAAGTGGAGTTCGATTTTCAGTTTCGTTTCTCTGTGACGAGAAGGCTGCTTTGGTTGTATTACTACAGAAGTCCAGCCCTCTTTCACTCAGCTGCTGCTTTGCAGTCAGTATCATTATGAAAAGGAAAATGGAATCTGAAAGAAAATCTGCCTCAAGGCATACTAATCAGCTGGTAAACAAAGCAATCTGGCCAGGGAATTTCCATGTAATAACATCTATTAAAATATTCTACAAATACAGATACTGAATAAATACATAATACAGTGGTTTAATGCTATCCTATGCTGGCATGCTCCTACGAAAATAGGTATTTTGAAAAGCTTGTGCACTGCCGGAAATGGCTGTTTATTTTCTCTACTAACTGCATAGATTGTCTTTAGCCAACCCAAAATTACTCACCTCATAGTTCTCCTTTAACTCAGGAGTTAAACCTTAAAAATGCATTCAACTACCCTAACTATTAACAAAAATGTATCTTATTTGTGTATCACTCGGCTGTAGATCCTCAAATCATCTGTGAATTGGTGCTGACACTGCCCTTCCTTCTGGAGGGTGGCTAAACCCCATACACCTTTTATGGCCAATAACTTGCATAAAAGACCTCTTAAAGGGGACAATTGTTTTTGAAAGTTCTACCCCCATTGACTTGCATTGAGTTCAAGTTTGAATTCTAACTTTTTGGGTGTTCTAAAGTTCAAATTCGAACCGAACTCGGGCCTGTTCGGACCATCACTTGTCATGAGGGTGCTTGAGAGCAGGACATCATGAGAGGAGCCGAGAGGATGGTTTAGATGATATTTTAAGAAGTTGTGATGTAGGTTGGGGCAGAGTTGGAGAAGACTTTGTAGGTTATTGTTAGTATTTTGAACTTGATTTGTTGGGCAAATGGGAGCCAGTGGAGACAGAGGAAGCATGGCGGACATGCATGGTTTGTAAGGTGAATGAGTCTGGCAGCAGCAAAAAGAGGGGTGAGCCTGTTTAGTGGTAGGCCAACAAGGAGGGAGTTACAATAGTCAAGGTGAGAAATTAGAAGGGAGTGAATTAGAAGCTTTGCCGTGTCATTTATTTAAAAGGGGTGAATTTTGGAAGTGTTATGGAGGTTGAGTCAGCAACATTTGGATAGTGATTGGATGTGAGGCTGAAAGGAGAGCTCAGAATCAAGGATTACATTGAGCACCCTGGCTTGAGGGAAGGGATTGATTGTTGCTCTGTTGATCATGGAGAAGTCAGGGGAGGGGACACAGAGAGGAGGACATATCATAAGCTCAGTTTTGGAAAGGTTGAGTTTTAGGAAGTGGTGTGACATCCATGTTGATATGTCAGTGAGTAGATTAGTGATGCCTGAGGAGACAGAAGGGGTGAGCTGAAGAGTGGAGAGATAGATCTGGGTGTTATTAGCATAGACATATCTGTAAAAAAAATAAATCAAGGCAACTGGACTTGCTGTAGTTTTTCTTGAAGACGTTTCTCTGGTCATTTGACTAGCTTTCTCAATTCAGAATGACTTGTACAAAAATGATGGTGAATGTGGCTCCAATCAACATAATCTGTTAAACATAACCAATGTGGGGTCAGAGACCACGTGGTGGTATGGTGTTGATTGCATTGCATAATTGGAGCTAACAGGTGTTATTAACCCACCCAGAGAGGTGTTAAAACAGCAATAGATGTCTCAACCCCCTCCCCGAGACACCTGCAGGGCAGTGCTTCCCATACCAGGGAATGGTACTTCTGCAGTACTACACTCCCTGCTATATAATATATTATAGTTGATTGCTGTGTTTCTGGGGGTCACTTGCCACCCTGTCTCCTTCCTGCTGTAAAGTGCAGGGTGGAGCTAGTTTTTTCCTGTAAATCATAGCTTCTGCACTGCATGTTTACCATGGAGGTGGTGCTGCACTGCAAGCTCTTTTTTTCATTCAACAGACTCATTGCAGTGAACTGGTCAGTGCCTAGTGTTCATGTGAAAGTCAGTCAGCACTGCAGCAGAATGTAGGTCTACAACAAAAACTTAAGGTCCCATACGCTCTACACTTCACACTCCTGCTCATACTGATTCCCTTCATACCCCCAGCACCCTTCTCCTGCACATACTGTCCACCATTATACCCTCCACAATTCTCACCTGCACATACTGCCCACCATTATACCCTCCACACTTCTCACCTGCACATACTCCCTGCTGTTGTTTTCCTCCACATGTACCAGAGTACTTTTTTTTAAATCCCATATGTCTGGGAGCAGTGATTTTAATAGTGCAACATTATGCACAATTCCTTTCAATGACAATCTTGGGGGATGCCCTGACCTGGCTTTGAATCTGTAAATCTGTACGATGTATACAACCTACTGTAGCAAAACTGACATGTACAAAGAAGAAAAAAATGCCGTTTAAGTTGCTGGAAAAATGACAGCCCCCGGCCGCTTCCTTCTGTTTGTAAGGAAAGTGGCTGGGGATTCCCTTCACCTATAGCAGACCGTTATCCTAGATGAGGGTCTGCTATTGATGTTAAAGCAAGACCCCCCGCCAAACAATGTACTGTCCCCTCCAAATTCCATACCAGGCCCTTTGGATAGGAAAATCTCTTCAACAGAGCCCTGTATAGCAGTAAACCCTCTAAACTCTCAAAACATTTTGGCAGCACATACATTTTAAATAAACGTTAATTACATTCAGAAAATGGGAAATCAAGCACAACAGGGCCACACACAAATCCAGGCCCAGAAGGGTCTACCTGTCTTTCCGCAGTCTTTTTCCACATGCATAAACATGCACTCTCAGCTAATCTTACCTGGACAGACAACTACCTTCTATTATCTGTGACTGGATTTCAGTCCATTAAATCATAAACTCCCCATGAGCAGATATTGATGTAAATAGCTGCATTTCCCATCACTGTATTTCAGTTTATATAATAGTATGTGAAATGGGCCTTGCATATGTTAGTACTGTATAGGTGTAGTGTGTCTTCATTCTGCTGTCTGATATGTTCTAACATTGCCCAGTAGAGAGCAGCATAGTCTCAAAGGCATTACTCTTATGCTCGAATAGTATTACCTTTGTGTGCTATCTAACCTACAGCTGCTTGTATTACCCACCAGGGATATATGAAAACTATCATTGCTTAAACACGGTGCTGATATTTAGATGGTGTCTAGATATAAGCCACCTAAATAAATTCAAAATCAGAAAATCCTATTGGATGTATAATAGCAATAAAAATTAGGGCTGTGGAAATTAAAGATTCATTTCTCGATTAATCGTTAAACTTTTTGATGGATTAAAATTATTTTGATCGCTAATAAAACACACACCTCTCCGCCGGCTTCTGGGAGTCCCGTAGGCGATGTCCGTGACGTCACCGTACTCCTCCCCCCTTCCCCAAGTGGCTTCGTCGGCTAACGAAGGGAAGGGGGGGAGTCCGGTGACATCGATGTCCGTGGCGGCTAACGAAGGGAAAGGGGGAGGAGTTCGGTGACGTCGATGTCCGTGACATCACCGGACTCCTCCCCCCTTCGTTACTGAGCCACTTGGGCCGGTGAGTATGCCCAAGAAACTTTCTACAGGAGCGCCAGCCAAGGCATTGGCCTATACACATACAGCACAGCAATGAAGTCATAAAATGAACTAGGATCACACTAATCCAGCACGTTATTATTCTGAGTTGCCCCACACAAGCGGCGGCCATATTGAGTGGGGCACGTGAGATTAATAACGTGCTGGATTAGTGTGATCCTAGTTCATTTTATGACTTCATTGCTGTGCTGTATGTGTATAGGCCAATGTAGTTGGATCTGTATGTGCGTTATAATTAATCGATTAATCGTTTACATTTTATTTCGATTAATCGAACACAAAAATTTTGATCATTACCAGCCCTAATAAAAATATATACACAAAATATATATTATGTAGTATATACAGGTGAAACTTGAATAATTAGAATATCGTGCAAAAGTAATTGCAGTAAGTGCTGCAAAAGGGGCCCAAACCAAGTACTGAGTACATATGCATGCTTGTACTTTTCAGAGGTCCGATATTGTTCTATGTACAATCCTTGTTTTATTGATTGCATGTAATAATCTACTTTTTTGAGGTTGTGGATTTGGGGTTCTTGGGGTTTTCATGAGCTGTAAGCCACAATCATCACAATTATGACAAATCACGGCTTGAATTATCTTGCTTTGCATGTAATGAGTCTATCTCATATATTAGTTTCACCTTTTAAGTTGCATTAGTGAAATAAATGAACTTTGCACGATATTCTAATTATTCGAGTTTCACCTGTATTTTATGGTTTTACATTCAGTAGGATTTTATGGTTTTGATTTTATTTAGGTTGCTTTAATCTGGACGTCTAAATGGGAGCCCTGTGTTCAAGCAATTACAGTCTCCCACATTATTTTAGAGGCTGTTCACATCTTGGTGCTTTATTGAGGTAAACCGCTTTGGCAAGTCACAGAAAAAGCAGTGTGGTGGTAAATAAACACTATTTCTTTATAATTCATTGGAGGACACGGTTTATGCTTTAAGTCATTACCCACTGGGTATAACGCTACCTGCAGGAGTAGGAAGCTAGGTACAATTAACAAACAACCCTACTGGTGGCCAAAACCGCCCTACAGTATGAAACAACTCGGATACAAGCCTAGGATCGATTCCTTGTGTTTGTATGATTGTCACTTGGTCATCACGTCATCATTTATCCAGATTTTGCAAGGTGGACGTGGAAGCATAAGCTGATGGTACTTTTGGGCGGTAAGAGTTTCAGGCAGCCACTTGACTGGCTTGTCAAGTCTAGTTTTCAGTTTCGTTTTTGCCTGCCCTGTTGCGGCACTGCTGTTGTGGGGAATCCCAGTAGGTGATGATCTAAAGAAGAAGCTGTTTCCTATAAATGAACAAAAGAGAAATTAGGATTTTTTTGTACTTACTGTAGATTTCTTTTCTCTGCATTCAGTGAAGGACACAGCACCCACCCAACTGGCGTGCTGCTGCCCGTGTTGTGTGTAAACATTTTGTTTTTTATTGCAGTGCTATACCACTGAATTGGAATGTTCCACAGTGTGAGGAGGTTTAGACCACCATCAGGGAATGCTCCCTGGGCTGTATTTTTTTTTTTTTTAGTTGAACTTAGCACTTTACTCCTACAGGTGTCACTCTATACCCAGTAGGAAATAATCTAAAGCAGAACTGTGTCCTCCAATGAATGTAAAAAAAGGATTTTACAGTGAGTGCAAAAAATCATGGCATGGTAGTGAATTTGCTGCTACTATTATGCTTTTTTTTTTAAAATCCCCTACATTACGTTAAAGCATATTAGCAGCCAACAAAGGTTTGCTTAAAGATCAACTCCAGGTACGACACATTTGAAGTGCATTATAGCCCTTTATGTGTTCCTTGCTGTTGTAAAAAAAATGTCTACCCACAAAGTTTAGAAAACTCCTCCGTTTGGTCTCCCTATCAATTTGGAATGGCGTGTCACTTTGGAAAAGACCACTGGTTTTGTGCCTCCACATTCTCTCTGTGCTTTGTAAATGGCAAAGGTAATGGTAATGCACATTACAACACATAAAACGCACATCAGAAGAGAGCCTCAAGAAGAGGTCAAGCCAACATTTTTTGGACAGAGTGGGGAAAAGTTAAGCTGGCCATACACTCTTCTCTTTTTTTCGTATAACCCGCATGCTTGATAGAACAGATTCCTCCATCAACTCTTACGCCCCGTTTCCTATGTATTCTGACAGCGGCCACCAGCCACTGTCAGAATATACAAGCGGTGCTTGATCGACGGATGCCGGCCTGAAGGGTACCGACAGCAGAGGTGCATATTTTAGCTTGCTCTTGAAGAACTGGACGGAAATTCACATAGAGGGGAATTTATTAGAACAGACACAATCTGGAGCATTTGCCCAGTGCAACCAATCAGCTTTTCTGTTCACTTTGTTCAGTTAAGACTTGAAAATTAGAGAAGCTGATTGGTCACCATGCACAATTGCTCCAGATTTTGTCTGCTCCCGTTTTGACAAATTCCCTTCATAGTGTATGGCCAGCTTTAGCAGCCCTGTCAGTGATTAATTTGTTTATTTGTCCTTATTGGGAAATGTCTTCTTACTTCCTGTTACAAGTGAGGGAAAATCTCCCCAGGGGGACTCATATTGCGATTGTGACGACATAGTGATGAGTTTATAAGTTAAATGTGTATTGGTGTTGGGTTATGTTTAATTATGTTATGCTGTGTGACCTGGTTATGAAAAGACTATCAGCACCCCCCATCGTAATCTACCATTGTAATCAGAAGGAGCTCAGGATAATGACATTCTGGCCAAGCTCCTGCTATGGCTGTCAGGAGCTCGTTAGCAGGGGAAGCCCTGTGGTGTTGAGCAGACCGATTGTCTGGGGAAGGCAGGGTGGATGTGATGGGATTATAATCTGATCCCATCATTTGCTGTATAAAAGGTTGCACAGTTGCTCAATAAATCAGAGTTTGCTTCACCTTACACTTGAGTCTCGACCAGTGACTGGGGAAACTGGGAGCTACAGATCAGCGGGTTTGCATATCTCCTGAGCAAGGAAGAATACAGCGGCGGACATACTCATACTGAGTACCGGGGTCCGTCACATTGGTGGCAAGCGGTGGGATGCTCTTCCTTGCCTAAGGAGACATTCAAACCACCACCGGGACCAAGTTGCTGCTGACATAGGAGAAGAGCCACAGTTGCCTACGGCCATGGAAGCGCTGGCCCAGCTCGACAATCCTGGTTCTGCCCAGGATATGCTGGGAAGGAGAGAAGCTTTACGCCGGGAGATCTGGAGGGAGACTCTTCAATTGCAGCAGCACTAATGTGGCAAGGTCCTCCCTACATCCGAGGAACGATACTGGCTGCAATGGGACTTGCGTGTGCCTTTCCTGGGAGAGCAGCCCCGGGAAGAATGGCTGTCGGAGATGGATTGGCTGCTCCAGCGGAACTGTTGCTGGACGATGGGTAGCGGGCGCTGCAGTGGTATGTCACCCAATTGTGTCCATGGCTGGAGAACAATGATCCCATAGAGGGCTATGACTTTGGCGGCCCGGGACTTATATTTGAGGCGCTCCAGGAGGATCCACAATTTGGGAGTGCACAGGAGTGGAGATGGGAGGACATACATGATTTTAGGGAGTTGGAACTCCCCAGTGAGCTCGGATTGAGAACTGATCTGGACTTTTTAGTTACACAGGAATGGGAGCTGGAACAGGCATACAGAAGACTGTTCGACACCGAACAGTCTTCTGTCTTCACCGAGCAGCATGCCCCAGCGACCACAGATGTCATGGAGCCACTAACCCCAGCAGAAGAGCTGGCATCAGGGCAAAACACTGCTGACCTCTGCCCAGCACCAACAGCACCTCTGAAGCTCCAGGGAGCCGGGGGAGACGGCCCCTCTCTCCAACAGCAGGCTGATGCAGAGGAACTACTGATCCCAGCTGAAGAGCTGGCATCAGGGCAGAGTGCTGCTGACCTCTGCCCAGCTGAAGAGCTGGTGACAGGGTTCCAGGGAGAAGAGGTAGCCGACCTCTCTCCCCAGTGGCAGATAAGCAGTCCGGCAGAGGAGGTGGTCGTCCTCCCTCCCCAGCGGCAGATGAAGTTCCGGGGAGAAGAGGTAGTCAACGTCTCTCCCCAGTGGCAGATCAGCAGTCCGGGAGAGGAGGTGGTCGTCCTCCCTACCCAGCAGCAAATTGGGATACAGGAAGAGGAGGGGGTCGTCCTCCCGCCCCAGCAGCAGTTTGGAATCCAGGTAGAGGAGGAAGCCGTCCTCCCGCCCCAACAGCAAGCCAGAACTGAGGATGTGGTTTCCCTAGCAGAAGTGCTGGCAACAGGGCAGAGCACCACTGGCCTATGTCCCGCACTGTTGCCTGTTCCAACCTTCATGGGAGAACAGGAAGCCGGCCTCTCTTCCAGGAGAGGGCTTTGGTGTCCAGAAGATTCTGGCTTTATCTCTCTCCAGAGGCAGCATGTTTCTCAGGAAGGCACAGACGACATCTCTCCCCAGAGGCAGGATGTCCTGTGGTTGAAACGTATGGACTTATGCTGCCCGAGAAACGCAGGTGCAGACCAGTTGGGGGACTGGGACCTAATTAGTCTACCTTTGGGAGGGGAGAAATGCCACAGAGCCCATCGTGACCTGGGCTCCTGGAGGGGCCTGGCAGCCTGCCTCCTTCCCAGCGACTACGGACCTAGGATTTTGGAGACCCCCCTTGTTTGGTTGAACCGGGTGTCCGGGGCCAATGGACGGCTGTTGCGGTGGAGCCTGACCCTACAGCCGTCCAATTTGCCAATTCAATACAGGCTCTGGAAACCCAATGGTAATGCTGATGGACTATCCCGCCAAACAGAACTGGAAGGGTGACTAACAGCATGGACATCCCCAAGTGGACCCGTAGAGGGTCTCACCGGGTCTGCCATCTTTTAACTTGTGGGAGCTATGTGACGACATGGTGATGAGTTTATAAGTTAAATGTGTATTGGTGTTGGATTATGTTTAATTATGTTATGCTGTGTGAACTGGTTATGAAAAGACTATCAGCACCCCCCCTCGTAATCTACCATTGTAATCTGAAGGAGCTCAGGATAATTACATTCTGGCCAAGCTCCTGCTATGGCTGTCAGGAGCTCGTTAGCAGGGGAAACCCTGTGGTGTTGAGCAGACCGATTGTCTGGGGAAGGCAGGGTGGATGTGATGGGATTATAATCTGATCCCATCATTTGCTGTATAAAAGGTTGCACAGTTGCTCAATAAATCAGAGTTTGCTTCACCTTACACTCGAGTCTCGACCAGTGACTGGGGAAACTGGGAGCTACAGATCAGCGGGTTTGCATATCTCCTGAGCAAGGAAGAATACAGCGGCGGACATACTCATACTGAGTACCGGGGTCCGTCACAGCGATAAACTCTGAAAGTGGTTCAGAGCAGCCTCCACTATATCAAAAAAAAAGAGTTTTGGCATGACTTCCATTCAACAATAGTGGATTATTATTATTGCTATTCTAAATGTATCCATCCAAAATGCCACATTTGCTATTACTCACACAGAAGTGACTTTAGATATGCTAATTGGATATTTAAAGGCTGAGAAACCGAAAGCTGTTGCGGGTGTGGTTAGATGCTAATAAGCTGAATCACCCATTTGGTACACAGGAAAGTCCAGTGAGATCTCCACAATTGAACTAATCTTGGCCAGCTACTGCAGACACTGCAGGGGTTCTTACTTTCCCAGATGGGTTATATATTCATTTTACATTTTGGAGAATACAATGCCTAATACGGCCTAAAATATGACTTATATTTGGATGTACAGTACTATCTATCTATCTATCTATCTAGTAAATGAAAAAAAATGCTTTTTTATAGTAAGAATACTTTCAGAAATAAAAGTGTTAATAGTTTATTTTTAACAAAATGGAAAGTAAATAAATAGAAGAGAAATCCAAATCAAATCAATATTTGGTGTCACCACCCTTTGCCTTCAAAACAGCATCAATTCTTCTAGGTACACTTGTACACAGTTTTTGAAGGAACTGGGCAGGTAGGTTGTTCCAAACATCTTGGAGAACTAACCACAGATCTTCTGTGGATGTCGGCTGCCTAAAATCCTTCTGTCTTTTCATGTAATCCCAGACAGACTCGACGTTGTTGAGATTAGGGCTCTGTGGGGGCCAAACCATCACTTCCAGGACAGCTTGTTCTTCTTTATGCTGGAGATAGTTCTTAAAGACATTGGCTGTATGTTTGGGGTCGTTGTCCTGCTGCAGAATACCTTTGGGGCCAATCGCACGCCTCCCTGATGGATAAGTATCAGCATTGAGGACACCATGGATCCTAACCAAACCTCCAACTCCATTGGCAGAAATGCAGCCCCAGACTTGCAAATAAAAATACATGCATCCCAGCCCGTGCAAAGGTCAGTTAACTATTTACAATCAGAATATTAGTTATTCACATAGCAACATATGTATATAGGGGCTACACAATTCTACTCCACAACTTGAGAATATTATTATTTCAGAATAGACAGCATTATATAAATGACCTCCACCTGAAAGAGATCAACATAACTGTATTTTTATTATTACTACATCACATACAAATATACAGGCCATGTAAGTAAAACTTTGAGCAAGTATTCTCTATAGCAGACCTGAAGAAGTGGATAAAAAACTGTATACCGATATATTGTATACATTTATGTTTTTAATATCTATTTTGAATTTTAATACACAGTAATAATAAAATGTGTTTTTTTTAAACTTTAAATTTTTATTATTAGCCAAGCTGAAGATCTATGCTCATCCTTGCTCATCTGCAACTCAAATTCTTATATAATGAGCTACAAATGGATCTACCCTGAGATGCTAAAGAGGTCTGGTGACAACTAGAGATGAACCGAGGGTTACCACCCGTACGGGTTTCACCCGTACAGTACCGTTTTGGCATCTTGTGTCCGGTTTTCTGGCCACTTCAGCCCCGGACACAAGATGTCACAGTTTCAGGCAGACAGGGGCAGCCACGGGGTCCTGGAGAGAAATACATGAAGGATGACCTTCTGCTGTGTTGTCACAATCCCGGCAGAGTGTGCGGTGTCTGTGCGGCTACAGGTACGTGTCTTGAGGGGTTAATCAGGGCCGGTACTAGTGTGGGAGTGTTGAACAGACAGTGCCGATAGTTTCTGAACTGTCAGAGCACTGTCTCCTGTCCCGGTGCAGCTGCGTGGGGGGGGGGGGGGGGGGGGGGGGGGGGGGGGAAGAGAGTGAGTGTGTGTAATTCTTAGATTCTTAGGCTGATTTTAGCTATTGCTGTGAGGACCTGTAAAGAATAAGGTGACCAGATTCCTGTGTCCATGATTTATGCAGAAACTTCTATCAAGGGAATCTGGTCACCTTATTCTTTACAGATCCTCACAGCAATAGCTAAAATCAGCATAAGAATGACACAGAACAGAAGAATATGCAGCGCTCTCGGATGGATGGGGAATGTATATGATGGGTGAGCCGTATGGTATGCAGCCCTAAAAAAACAGGAGGAGAATGCCTGTAAACAATACAACAATAAGAACACACAAGGGCGCAATAACCTTGATGGTGTATATTCTAAAGACTACCTGTCTCTATGTCAAAAAAGGGGGAAAAAGGTGGTACACTTACATATAAATCCAGGAACTGGACAAAGGGCAGCCTTAATGGAGCATCGCGTTGACTAATATTTATTGCTCCGCGCTGCTGGTGTATGGAGTATACGGCCAGAAAGTGCCCGCCATGTCCCCCAGTCTTAGTACCAACATCAGTATCACCTTTCCTTGGCCGCATTTCGCCCCGACAGCACCTTTCCACCACCGCTGTCAGACGACTTATATGCTGCTGACTCCAACAGGACTCACAGGCATGGACACCATCATGCAGTCAGCATCCTCACTGCCTTCTACAGCCGCTCAGTCCGACCGAGTGCCGATATCAAATTTAGCACTGCACTGACTCTCTATTAAGATCCATCCGATCGCACACACGGCAGGAACACAGACCGAGTCCTCTCTCTATTCATCCCTCCTCTGCCTTGCACCGTCCACACCTGGCGGGCACTTTCTGTCCGTATACACCATACACCAGCATCGGGGAGCAATACATACTGGTCAACCCGATCCTCCATTAAGGCTGCCCTTCGTCCAGTTCCTGGATTTATATGTAAGTGCACCACCTTTTTTCTCCTTTTTTGACATAGAGACAGGTAGTCTTTAGAATATACACCATCAAGGTTATTGTACCCTTGTGTGTTCTTATTATAAGAATTACACACACACTCACTATCTTTCTTCCCCCCCGCAGCTCCATCGGGACCAGGAGGCAGTGCTGTGACAGTTCACACACCATCGAGGCCACTGCCGGTTCAACACTCACACACTAGAGCTGGCCCTTATGTGTTATCAGAGGTAGATGTAGCCTCCCCACAAGGAGCAGTGTCTGCTGACCTCCCAGTCTTTATTATTGCCTTGAGCACTGGTGGAACTAATAGGGTCGCGACAGTCGCAATTGCGACCGGGCCCTGGCGTTCCGCCTGTTGGGGGCCCAGAGAGAAAGAAGAGGGCCCCATGCATGGAACCGCCGGGCAGCACATTCTGCTGTGGGAGAAGGACCTCTCCACCTCGTCCCGCCCCCTGGCTGCTGAGACAAGGAAGAAGGTGCTGGAAGTCAGGTCAGGTAAGTCTGGACCGGGAAGGGGGGGGGGGGGGAATTACCGATCACAATTAACAATTACAAACTAATACTTTGTTAAAAAAATGCCGGTTTCCTTGATAATCCTGTCTGTACGTAAGCGCAGATACTGGGTCGGCGTTCTCGACAGAACACCGGCACTACATTTTTAAACTGAAGCGGCTGCCTGAGTTCCCGCGCTTGCTGGGGACCTCGACAGCCTTCCTGTTAACCACACGGTGCCATGGCGGTGGTGGATTGGGGGGGCCCTTCATGGTTTCTTGCATCGGGGGCCCTGAAGGTTCTAGTTATGCCCCTGGCCTTGAGCAAAGAGTGTTGGAACTTGTCTGGCAGCTCTCTGGTTATGGTCCTTGGTATTGCCCCACTAGTGACAGCTGCATTGAAAGTTATAGGTGTAGCTAAAACCTGGCCAAAAGTATGGATAGATTTCTGCCAGCTAACGGTGCTAGATGTGTGCATAGGCACAGCATATACGACTCCAGGAAGACACCAGTAAGGTAACTGGTGAGGAACCCCACATATCAGTGGCCTCTAATGGGAGGTAGGTAAGCAAGTGCCTTCAGTTTGTTGCAGATTTAGTGGATAAACAATGACAGGTAACCCTATTTTTGTCCTAAAACCTGACTGGCTTAATAAATGAATCACCAAGGGTAGTAAATCATGATACATCTTCCCATTTCATCCTATATTTTCCATCTTCTCTCTGCCAATATATAAATGTATAGTCCTCTATAAATTGTCTCCTTACTCCCTCCCCTGGCTGGCTCTTCTTACTCTTTCTCCTGGCTTCCTCTCCTCTATATCCCCCCCCCAAAAAAAATAAAAAATTGTGTTCGGGTTTCACTTGAAGAAAAGGTGGCAACCCTAGATGACCCGGGTTATTCTGGCGGCTCCTTCAGGGGTAAGGGCTACACATAAAGGTGCATTCACCCTTATTCACCCTTAAAATCCCTCATGTCTGTGTACTGCCCTGGTTTTCCCATAAATTGTTAAGATGCAAGGTAACTGGATGAACCAGTCTGCTGAAAGTTTCAGAGATTAACATGACAAAGAGTGACTCATATTTTCTATTTGCGGTGTTATGGTTTACTATTTGTGACGACTGAAAAGAATAAATAACAAGTAAACGTATATACAGTAACATACACATGTGTTCACATGACACGCACAAGCAATTGCAATAACATTACCACATCCGCGCCTCTTTGTCATTACTGCATAATTTCCTTATCAATTATTAATCAAAGAGTCCATTTCCTTCATAATTCTAAGCAGATGAAAAATATGAATTAGGCATGTCTTTACTGGAAGTCAGAATAAGAATATGGACACCGGCACTCCAAATGCAAGTAAAATACGTCTATTTATTGACGTACATGAAGCAATTTTACACTTGTGTAACGTTTTGGGGTCTCGCAGGAACCCCTTCATCAGGCAGAGCGAGTTTACTGAAAGCCAGTCATGTGACCAATGGTTAGAAGTAATAGACGAAGTTGACTTTTTTCAAAACTCTTGGATGTTTTTCCTGCTTGTCACCACTATTTCAATCTTTGTGTCTCCATCCCTGGCTTAGATCTGAAAATATCATTCAGTCCTATCCACATGTCAGCAGTGCTTCCGAAAATAGCACTGATCCCATCCCCGTCACTCTATCCTAGTTGACCTCTCCCGCAGCCATTCGGTTTATAGAATAGGACCAACCGGGGAAGGGGGGGGGGGGGGCTTATTCAGTAATAAGATGCAAAGAAATGATAATATGTAAAGTGCAGAGACTCATAGCAACCAAAAATCACTTATTGGCTAATTTGACTACACATAGTTTAGGTCTCTAAAGAAGACAAGGGGCCACCATCTGAGATTGAAGAAAAACTGTGAAGAGGATTATTTACTGCTCAAGCAGTAAAATTGTTGAACCTTCTCCCCCAGGTTGTGGTATCAGCTGAGAGTATAGACACATTCAAAAAACTTCTAGACGTCTTTCTCCAGGAATACAATATACAGAGGTATGGGAATTCTTAGTGACTCCTACACACGCACACACATAGATTGAACTAGTTGGACCTGAGTCTTTATTCAACACTAAACTAAGGAGTTAAATCTTAAAAATGCATTCAAGTACCTTAACTGTTAACAAAAATGTATCTTATTTGTGTATCACTCGGCTGTAGATCCCCAAATCATCTCTGAATTGGTGCTGACACTGTCCTTCCTTCTGGGGGGTGGCTACTTTTGTTCCCCATGGTCCCTGTGTGTGTTGTAAAGTAGTCACTGCTCCAAGCTCACTCTGGTGATGGACTACAATCTCACATTTAGTTTACTGATTTGAGTTGAGATTGTAGTCTATAACGGGAGCAAGCTTGGAGCGGTGGCCACTTTACAACACAAACAGAGACTGTTAATGCTGAACTTCTGGGACAAGGAAAAAAATACCCCTGCAGTGGGGCTCACTCCCTCCAGTGATGCTTGTTTATGCCTAGGGTAGCAGAAAAAAAGACTTTTACTTACCTAATCCCTCACTCCCACAGGGTCCCCCCATATTGTAAGACTACTCCCCCGCAGCCTCTTCTCTAAGGTGGCCAACCAGAAGCACTCTCTAATCATGAAGTGCAATGCAGGGCCAATAGCCTTTCCTTGTATGTGTGGCCACCAAGGGATCGTCCACACTCGGAGCATTAGGGAGAGGAGTTGAGCGCCAGCTACCGGGGGAGTGAGGGACAAGGTAAGTAAAAGTCCTTTTTCCTGGAACCCTAGGCATAAACGAGTAATTGACCCTTGCAAAGTTGGGGGGAGCCTCGCTGCAAGGGTATTTTAAAGCTTTAAAATGATATTAAAGTCAAAAAGAGTGTAAGCTATTTCAAATGCTGATAAAAATCTTGTACAATGGATGCTGCTCCTTTATGTTTAAAAGTTTTAGTTTCAAGCAGAATCAGCTGGTCCCCTGAACACTGGTCCTGATATCCTGTTTTAGGATGACTCCTTTCTCTTGCAGGGTCCTGTGGAGAAACACACAGCTTACTAGCACACCCAATGGTGGCTCCATAGGACCCTGCAAGATCCTGGCATTGTCATCTTGGAATATGCCCGAGACATCAGGGAAGAAAACATCCATTGATGGAAAAACCTCATCATTCAGTATATTCAGGTAGGCAGCTGACCTCATTTTTGGGCACATAACGTTGCTGAACCTAGACCTGACCAACTGAAGAAAACCCAAATCATATTGTCATAACACTAAATCCAGGTGGTGAGGGTTTTTTTGGGGGGGGGTCAGGCAGTGTATTTTGCTGATCTGGACCAATAAACCACACAACCAAAAAAGTCTAATCTTCCCACCAAAATGTTTGTTGTTCCATGTAAGTGACTGACTAGGAGGTGAACGTATGTAGGATAAGGTTGACGGCATTGGAACTTGAAGCTTTAGAAAGCCAGCCAACAATGAATGTGTATATAGTATGGGGATTCATGTGCTTTGTGATGAGTATTCTGATCACTAGAATTGCCTCTGAGATGGGGATCAGGGAGGCAGTACGCTCTCTTAACGGTTTTTGCTATGGGGCCCCATGACACATAGCTATGGTACTTTCCCACCTATGGTGGACCCCCCTGTCTCCCTTGTAAACTATGGCCTCATGAGACATCACTGAGACTTGGACCGACTGGCTGGGAGTGTCGCTTCTGTGCTCTTTGCGATCCAGGGGGGTGGATGACGCTGACCCTATCTGGGGATGACCACTGGAGAAGGAGGGGGGTACAAGACGCACACCATTCCCCAACCTTTTTTATTGCACAGGTGGGCCTGAGGAAGCGGATGAGGTCCGGGAAACGCGTCACCTTTGGTTTTGCCCTGCACAGGACACTGACCAGTGACGTTCACTGAGGTCTGTGGTAGGTGAGGCATTTCCCCGTGCCCCACCCCTAGCCCATCTACCCTGCGTCCAACTCGGTCACCGAGCTGTGTGGAGGAGGGAGGGAGAAGGGAGGAGGAGACAGGGAGTAGCCTCCTTGTCCCTTATTTGCTCATCACTGGTGAGGCATCAAGATCAACGTCCTCAGTGTTTTTTCTTTTTCTTGATTGGACAGCTTGGATCAATGGCGCTTTGCCATTGGTCCAAACCATCCACAGAGCTCGGGCCTCTAACACAGAGTAGAGACTGTTGCAGCTCTGGCATCACTATCTTACATTACACAAGCTGTGGGGAAGCCCGTAGCTGTGTAACCTAACTTAGCTGTCAAAAGCCGGATGCAGCGCCGCCATTAACTAATAGACAGCACTCCATCCATGACAGGTTACACAGCGAGAGGGGAGGCTTTCCCTGATGCGTAACGTGCTACAAGTCGCTCTGATTGGAGAAAAAGCTCTCAGCTTCAGACTTGAAGCTGAGAGCTTTTTCCCCCATAATACTAGGTGAGGCTCTGCCTCCCCTGACCGCACGTCCCTGACACCGACTACATGTACCTGATCTTCATACAGTTTGTAATGGAGGGGGGGTTTCCTCTCTCCCTTTTTTTCCTGTTTATTGCTGTATAAGAAACAGTGCACGAGGACATTGTGCTCAATTCTGTATTTATTGGGTAGAGGGATATCTTTTATGATATTATAAAGATTTGTGGTATGTGTTTTAAAGGGACATTAAAGTAAAACATATTTTTCCCTACCCCCAATGTTTTTTTTTTTTTGCAAAATATTTTATTATTTTTCACAGTTTTAAACATGACAATGCATGCCACTTGTTCCCAACAATACGGGAACCAGGCGTAGCTATGCACCCAAAAACAATACACCAACACTTAGTCAAAAATAATAAAATAACCGGGAATAACATCCCTGCGTGATTAACCCGGGGGGGAAAACCCGCTGAGTACAGGCGGGGTGGGGACACTCCCCAACATAGCTCTTCAACTGTGCTTGACACCATATAGGTATGACATTTCAGGATTACAACGCTAGAACATTTTAACAAGGAGGTAATGCCACTACTTGAACTCAGGTCTCCTCTGGTTCGACACCGTCACATGAGTGCACCCACATTTAGGCTTCTCCCTAGGGGTCACACTACCCCCCTCCCCAGCTCAGACATCTGAGTCCACCGCTGAGTCACCGCATTCTAACCAGCGACCCCAGACTTTGTTGAACTTGGCAGGGCATCCTCTATGAGCATACGTATCCTGATACAGAGGTAGGTTGTCATAGACCAGCTTCTTCCAGAAAGCTAGCGCTGGGGGCTCGGGTTTCTTCCAACACATGGCAATTGCTTTACGGGCGTAGAATAACATGAGGCCCACCATCGTGCGTTCAGACCTGGTCGGAGCTAAATCCTCCACCAGGCCCAGAAGGCACATTCGCGGTGACGGGGTGAGATGTAGAGATGTGACTTTACCCATATACTCGACCACTAAGTGCCAGTAGGAAGTGATGAGGGAGCACCCCCAGAAGACATGAAATAAATTACCCTCGGGGCACGTGCATCTCCAACAACCTGGCGAAATAGAGGCATTCATCTTATGCAGGCGGTGAGGTGTGAAATATGCTCTATGGAGTATCTTAAACTGAACCATTTTATCCCGTATCGCAACCAATTGTTTACTCCCAAAATATTTTATTTAGGTTTAAACAAGGTCACCATGTGACCGTAAGAATACAGTACAATACACGTATTTGTTCTCTTTTTTTTTTTTTTTGTTTCTCATGGTTCGTTTACCAATCATCCAGAAGTATAACATGCAGTATAACATGACATTATGCACAGTATCTTGGTCTTATATATGGAGATATACCTGTGAAGATTTAAGAGTGGTGACCCAATGTCGAGATTCCTAGCACATTATTCGGTTGTAAGGGAAACACTATATGCTGATCTAACTCTCCGATAGGTACTAGGGGGTTGTAGAAGGAGGATGCCAAATATATATAGTTGAATCTCATTTCACTTCTCCCTATCGATCACAATTTACTCTTATTATCTCCCCAGCAGTAGACATCATATCACATTTTTTCCTGCTTTCGAGGTCAGATCAAAAAGAGTTATTCAAAAGGAACAAAGAACTTTCTCTTTAACAGATTCTAAACATAAGCCAAATACTATCTAAATTACAGTCCTACCTCACCAGCCTTTGCAGCGCACTCTCGTTGAATCCCTCCATTAGTCTCGTAGCCTCTTCCCCGTGTCCTCTCCACCGCATCCCCAACTAACCGCCCTGATGGGCTCAGCGCCCAAACAGAAACACACGGTAACCTGCGATATAGATTGATCCACGGGATAACTCCCTCTGTTTCAGCCCATCTCCCTTGATGACACCGTTAGTCAGTCCGCAAGGGCAAATCTCCCTAGCGAGCCTTGCAATTCCCCCTCCAGATACCAAGTAGAGTACCGAAAGGGGCGAACCACTTCCTTCAATTCTGCATCCTGTAGGTGATACAGGAGAAATGGGCTCCATTGATTGAAAAATTTGTCTGTGTACTGGTCCATGTCCATGACGGATTCCAGGCGCTCTTGCCACATCAAAGTGGCGACCGAATCAACAAATAGTTTCAAGGGAGGTGGGCTAGAGTTCAACCAAAATTTCATCAGTAATCTTCTAGCTAATAAGAGACACTTAAACAGCCACATCCTGTTGCTCGTCTTGAGGTTGGGAGGTGAGTCCCAGTAACTAAATAAGCACAACCAAGGTTCCTGTGGTATTGGTAGCCCCATAATGTTAGTCAGTAGGGCGACAATCTCCGTCCAGTAAGCCGATATACCTGTACAATGCCATAGGCAGTGGATCAGATCAGCTCCCGAGAGACTACACTTTGAGCATGCTTGCAAATAGGGGGTCGGAGCCTTGATTTTAAGAAAAAAGTCAAAGCCATAGTATGCTTTATGCAAAATTGTGTCTCTCTCCAGAGCTCGTTCGTCGGGCAACTTCTGACATTCTGATACCCTTGGAGCATTTTGTCATAAGTCTAGTATGAACAACCGCCGCTAGTGACCACGGTGCCACCAGTTCCTGTTCTAGTGCCAGATTGGAGTAGCGTGAAAGACCGCTGATCCAGTCAAAAGAGTGTCTGAGCAGGCACGCTAGATTATATGCACGAATGTTAGGTATACCCATTCCTCCTTCTGGTTTAGGAGACATCAATTGTCGCAAAGCGATACGGGGGCGTTTCGATCACCATAAGAATTTAGTGTAGGCTGATTCAAGGAGTTTAACATCTTTATGTTTTAGAAGTATTGGGATCGTTTGGAGTGGATAAAGTAGCTTAGGGAAGCTCATCATTTTTATTAAGTGACTCCTGCCAAATAGGGATAAAGGAAGGGACGACCAATGTGTCAATTCTGTTGAAAGTTTGGTTAATAGCGGGATGTAATTAAGGGAATAAATACTGGAGGGAATGTTGCCTATTTTTATACCCAGGTAAGTGATATGGTTCTTAGCTATTTGGAATCCACCACAATCGGTCGGTAAGATGGATGATTGAGGTAGTTTAAGGATTTCGCTTTTATCCACGTTGATTTTATACCCTGAGACTTGGCCAAAAGTTTGGAGCAGTGATTGAATGTTGGGAATATCTTCCTTGGCTTTGGAAGTGAAAATGAGCAAGTCATCTGCGAATAAAGCAGATTTCACTTCCTCCTTTCCAATGCAAATGCCATGGATGTCTTTGGACATTAAGATTAAGCGTGATAAGGGTTCAATTGCTATATTGAATAGAAGGGGGGAAAGTGGGCATCCCTGTCTTGTGCCTTTCAACAGTGGTATTTGGAGAGAGAGAAAACCTGGCGTATGGACTTTTGCAGTTGGGGACCGGTACATGGCCCGAAGGAAGGCGACAAACAGCCCAGAGAATCCCAACCGTTCTAGAACTGCGAACAGCCATTCGTGTTTGACATTATCGAAGGCTTTTTCTGCGTCAATGGTAATGATCGCATTGCCCGGTGCGGGGTGTCTAAAAGATTGTTCAAGAACGGTTAGGACCTTACGAATGTTCGTGACCGCTGCTCTGCCCTTGGTGAAACCCACCTGCGTCGGGTGGATCATGGCAGGTAGAATGTTCGCCAGTCGTTCAGCCAACAGTTTTGATAACATTTTCACGTCCAGGTTAATTAGGGAGATTGGCCTGTAGGAGGCTGGTAATTCTGGATCTTTGAGGGGTTTCGGTATCACTTTGAAATAGGCCTCGTTGCCCGTGGGAAGATATAGGCCTTCTTTCCACATGCAGGAGTACACCGATGTAAGTGTCGGGGTGATGTCCTCCTTTAGAAGTTTAAAAAATTCTGCTGAGTAGCCATCCGGCCCAGGGGCTTTACAATTA
This sequence comes from Nanorana parkeri, assembly GCF_000935625.1. Classification (NCBI taxonomy): domain Eukaryota; kingdom Metazoa; phylum Chordata; class Amphibia; order Anura; family Dicroglossidae; genus Nanorana; species Nanorana parkeri. The sequence continues at coordinate 665,717 of NW_017306515.1, forward strand.
GCTAGGTTGGAGATAGTTGTCACTATTTCTTCTTGCATAATCCCTGCATTAAGTGCTTCCAATTGAGACTGTTCAATCTCTGGGAGGGGAACCGAATTAAGAAAAGCGGTCATGTCAGATGTAGGCTGGGCTTCATTACCATAGAGGGATCGGTAGTAGTCCCCCAAAACTGCATTGATTTGTTCAGGGTCCTCCACCTTGAGGCCATGTTTATCTTTTAGGGAATATATTGGTGTCATGGGTTTATAGCCCTTGGATAAATTAGCAAGCATTTTCTCCACATTTATTTCCAAATTTATGAAATTGTAGGTCCCATAGGGATTTGGTATACAATTCGAATTTGTCTAGCCTGGTTTCATATTCGTCTCTCGCTTTAGTCCATGCAGTTTTGGTGGAGGTAGAGGGATGATTTTTGAACTCCGAATAAGCTTGTCTCAACTCCTCACTTGCGGTATGGTATTCAGCTGTTACTCCTTTACTCTTACCATGAACATAGGCCATTATTTTCCCTCGTAAGAACGCTTTTCCCGCTTCCCAAAACACTATTGGTGAGGGAACAGAACTTGTATTGGTGGCGACGTAGTCCCACCAATCCGTCTTAACCATATCCCTGAAGGAAGAGTCTTTGAGGAGACGTGAGGGGAATCTCCACAGTTTTGCAGTTCCCTTGGGGAGTGTGGTGCGAATTAGAAGTTCAATAGGTGCGTGGTCAGACACTACAATATCATGGATAGTGGCACTCATTATGACTGGGAGTAGGGCGGTAGAACAGAGAAGGTAATCTATACGGGAGAG
>NW_017306515.1:672197-693018 GCF_000935625.1 Nanorana parkeri
CGTATTCTAATTCTACGACCCTCCGTATCAATAGAAGAGTCCAGAATTTGAAAGGGTAGGGTCTTTCTCAGTAGGACCGCTACTCCCGCCCTTCTGCCATCTGAGGGGGATCCAATGACAGCACCAACCCAAAATTTCCTAAGACGAGGCAGGTCCGCCAGGGAGAGGTGGGTCTCCTGGAGCATTGCTATGTCAGCCTTGAGTTTAGCTAAGTGGCGTAGAACTTTTGATCTCTTATGTGGGGAGCGGAGGCCTTTAACATTCCAGGAAACCACCCTAAATTGCATCACAGATGACATGTATGTAATATATAAAGGATTTGACAACGTAAGGATTTGGTGGCTAAGCCTACGTAAAAAATACCTGTAGTAGGATACGGCGGGTGTGAGGAATGAGTAGAGAGGCCACGGGGAGAGGAGGATTCTTCAAGAGGTCTGCTGGAGAGTGGGCTGCAACGCTGAGAGGAGACTGCAAAGAATGAACAAAAAACATTATACAACTAAGATAAGTGTAGATGAGCCCAGAAAAGGCTAACTCGGTAGATAACCTGGTACAGAACATTAGTGACTTCCTTTTTTCCCACCAGCACTCGCACAATTTACCTGCCTCACTAAACTTGGGGCCACCTAATCTCTGATCAATGAGTTCGCTGCATCCCCATCGTTCTGTTTATAAACAATATACTCAATGAGCTACGTGGAGGGGCGCCATCTATCCTTCTCATTGCCAAACCATGAGGAGGGTAGGGGGCTTTTGAAAGGCAATACCACAGTACTCAATAGAAGCTCAAAAATTAGAACAGAGAAAAAGAACATAACAACACCATCAGTAGGACGGATAAAGTGCCTCATCTGTGGAGGGCCCTCTAAGGATATAGGGGTTGTAAAGAAATGGTGCCCTCTCTGGTAGAGGCACTGGCAAGGTGTCAGCAAAGTGTTCCATAGGACCCTCAGGTAGGAAGAGTGTCTCGGCCTGACACCCGCTCGGGTTTGTTGGGGGATGGTGGGGTGATCCTCATTCTTTTCCCGCTGGTTTGAGAGCGTGGCTCCATGCTGGAGAAATCGTGGGAGTGGGATTCCAGGAACTTGTGGGCCTCGTTAGGCGTATCGAAGACATGCTTTTCCCCCTCCGGGGATTGGAGATGGAGCGTAGCAGGATAGGCCAGGGAGAACCTGATGCCTCTTTGGTAGAGATTCTTGCACACCTCCGCAAAGGCCTTACGTTTCTTCCCAACCTCCGCCGAGTAATCTGCAAACAGTAAGATCTTATGTCCGTCCACCCGGAGGTCCGAGGTGACACGTGAGGCTCGGAGAATGGCGGCCTTGACAGCGTAGTTGAGGTACTTGGCCAGGACCGGTCGCGGACGCGGTGCGTCTGGTTTCTGTGTACCGAGGCGATGTGCTCTTTCCACTGCGCACGCAGTGGAGATGCCCAGAATGGAGGGAATAGTACGGGTACACAGTTCCATCAATGCGGCAGGGGGATAACTTTCCGGAATGCCGACTATGCGCAGGTTGTTACGCCTGGACCGGTTCTCGAGGTCATCGACTTTCTCCAGAAGGTATCGTTGGGTTTTTACCGTCTCCTGTATGTTCGTGTGGGCTTTAGCCAGCTCGTCTTCCAACAGCGTGATGCGGGACTCCGCTTCTGTGAGGCGCTGTGATTGGGCGATGATATCATGGCGGAGTGCCTGGATTCCCTTGGAAACGGCACTATCCACTGCCTCTTGTATGGTAGGCCTGAGGAGTCTAGCCACTGCCGCTGCGATGGTGGAAGGGTTCGCGGCGTTTTCCTCCTCCGATCCCGATCCAGCCATAGAGGAGGGTGACGTAGAGGCCTGGGAAGGCCCGTTGGCGCCTTTCTCACACCTCCGGTGATCCGAGCGAGAGCGGTCGCCGGTAACCCTGCAAGGAGGCTCCAGGATCATTAAGGAATAAGAGCAGGTCGTCCGCATATAGCACCACCCTCTCCTCCAACCACCCAATGCGAAGCCCCTTAATGAATGGTGATTTGCGCAATGCCTCAGCTATGGGCTCCATGGCCAGGGCGAAGAGAGTGGGCGACAGCGGGCAGCCCAGCCAAGTACCCCTGCAGACAGAAAAAGGCCTAGACAGGTTATTACCTAGTTTCAGAGAGGCAAGAGGATCTTTGTATAACAGTCTGATCCAGCGAGTGAACTCCAAGGGGAAACCCATCTTGTCTAGGACAGCCCACAGGTAGGACCATTCCACTGTGTCAAAAGCAGCTTGGCCAAAAAGTTTTCAGCAAATTCCGCCGGTTGTTTTCCCTCAGCTCGTTCAGGGAGCCCAACACGCGGACGTTGTTGCGGCGCAGGCGGTTCTCGGTATCCACCGCCTTCTCCTGTAGGCCCCTGAGTTGTCGCTGCAGCAGCTTGACCTCCGCAGAATCCTCTCGCACTGTCTCTTCCACCTGATTGATCCGGGCCTCAGCTGCCCCCATGCGAGTGCGGAATTTATCCATGTCATGGCGCAGGAAGCCTACCTCGGCCGAGAGCGAGTCAATCTTGGTTGTGAGGGCCTCCTTGCATGATGTGATGGCCGCCAGGATGTCCGAGCTAGAGGGAGAGGAGGTCAATTCAGCTGCGCCGCTCGTCTGTGTTCCCACTGACATCTTGCTGCATTCAGCCAGTACAGCCAAGATGGCCGCCTCTGACACCACGAGGCCTCCCAGACGAACGGGTCGACCTGCTCTTGTTGCGTTTCATGTATGTCCCCGCCGAGGAGGAAATCAGGTAGAGGATGCAGTCGGCAACACCTGACCACAGGTAAGTGAAGGAAATCAGCACCAGGATAGGTTCAGGATGTTAGATTGAGCGGAGCACTCCGGTTGCACGTCTGCACGGGATCACATGCCGGCCACACCCCCTCCTCCCCCCAATGTTAATGTCAGCATTTACCTTAAATGATGTTTCTTAATCCGATCTTCTTCTTCTCTCCTGTCCTTTTCATCCGTCCCTCCAGCGCTGACTCCTCTGTCCTTGCTGGCACGTCTTGTCCCACGGTGTCTGCATGCGGGTGCACACGTCCATATACTTACCTTGCTTCTCTCCTCGTCTCCCGGCCGAAAATCCGGACTGCTCATGCGCCCGCCCCAAGATGCGTTGCGGCCGCCCGAGATTTTTCAGATTTTCGGACGCGAGCGCGCAGGGAAGACACAGGTAAGTTTAAACCGCTTTTAAAGCGTTTTTTTTAAATGTTTTTGCATATATCTACTGCTTGCCATCCCTAGATATATGCAAAAACACCGGGGGTTTAATAACACTTTAAGCAAATTATGTCTTTAAAAAATTCATGTGATTTTATATGACGTTTATTGTATGATACATGGGACACCTTTAGTGTTCAATTAGCTTGGGTCCCATACGTGGGCCTCAATTCTGGGTCAATCATTGGTGGATGTGGCTTCCCGTTACATGAATCCTCATATTGCGTTTGTTATATATGGTCCAATGAAAGAAGAAACATACTCGGTCACAAGATACAAGTCACCTGTGTTTGCAGTCGCCTCTCTTTTATATTTTAGGTTTGTTATGGAATCATCTTCTTCAGTGAAATATCTGACGAGCTCACCGGAAAGTGTCGCTCGTGGCATGCAATGTATGCGTTATTTTGTATACAACTATTAATTCCTTCTCTTTGTTTACACAACATAGAAATAGACAAAGAGGGGTTTCCTACCACAAAAGTGTTTTTTTACTTTCCTACCTTCTCAAGTTTCATGTTGAATAAAGTTCTCATTTATTTTTGATGAAACGGGTGAGTCCAGAAAGTTTCCAGATATGTTTAAAAGTTAAAGAACTCCAGGAATTTGTTTTATTGACCCGTGTATTGGGGGCCACCCCCAGCACTGCAAGGGTTAAGTGCCCCTTTGTGTCTAGGTGTTAAAATAACAAAGTAAGGATGCACCGATACCGGTATTTTGGTATCGAGTACCGATATATTTGTTTCCGCATGGAGCCGACTTCCAAGCCAATCAGGAAGCCGGGCAGCATGTAATGACTCGCTTCCTGATATCGGAAGTATCAGGGTAGGCATTGGAGCATTTGGGCCTGTCCCCTCCTCTGCAGCATTGGAATCTTCCTCAGGGTATAGACATTGATGATTTAAGGGACCTTAGACTGCAGCACAGGGGGGGGGAGAGAGACGTTGGAAGGAATGGTCTAAGAAGCTGGCTCAGAGCTTCGGGTGAGTATAACTTTTTTTAACCTAGACACAAATGAGCAGTTAATCCTTGCGGTGTGGGGGAGGAGGGAGCCTCACTGCAAGGGTTAATTAAAAAAAAATCCTGGAGTTCTTTATGTTAACCTTTCAGACCATGTTTTATGTTACTCCCATATTAAGAGAGTAACATGAAACAGGGTCACATCGCCACCCCCCTGCCCCCCTACACACACACTTACCTGAATCGGGGGGTTCTTCTCCCCGCAGGCTGCCGCTCTGGCCTACACAGCCACATTGTCCATTCACTTTGACAGGATCTGTGAATGGCGAAACTATAAGTACCATCAGCCACCGCAACAGATGGTACTTCTCAGTTCTCAATGGAATTCAAGAGCGGTGACATCACCTCCATTCATTCTTCCTCCGTCCATGTTACTGAATGTCCGTACCAGAGGGAGACTCTGCAGGAGCCAGAGCATTGCACCGCGATCTTCTGACCGCCGTTGCGATACTTTACTGGCCCCAAAGGAAATTTAAAAAAAAAATGCATTTTAAATTTAAGAATATGTGTGCATTAATTTTTTTCTCGGGATGCACCCATACCGTTTTTTTCGGTATCGAGTATGATATTTGTTTCTCGGTACTCGCTGATACCGAATACTGATACCGAAAATCCCATTAAAGGAGAACTATGGGGTTAAGTCTTTTCCCTATAGTTCTCCTTAGGGTAACAGGAGGACACAAACTAGCGTCCTCCCGTCACCCTAGGCTCAGTATACTGAGACGCCACAGCTGAAGCGGATCCCGACAATTATGTCTGGATCCGCCCAGCTGCATAGAGGTAACTTATGGGACTGGTGCTGTAGCCCCCAAATATTTTTTTTACTGTAGCACACTTTTAGGCTAGGTTCACATATTGGCAATCCCAGGACGCGCGTCCCGGGACCACACGATCATGCACGATTGCACACAGCCATTGCCGCATGGCCCCATTTTTTTAAATGGGGATATATCCGTGCGGTTTTGTGCACGATTGCTGCGCGGTCACGCGTCGCCCTAGTGTGAATGCCTGAAAAATAACCTGTGAGCAGGGCTGGATTTACTCTCTCTGCTGCCCCAATGCCAGGTTCCTCAATGCACAAGTGATCTTGGCTACATCGCCGAGATCACTTTTACAAAACAAGTGGCGGCTTCCCCGCTGTACATTTAGCCCTGCTTGCCCAAATCAGGGCTAAATGTAGAAAACAACTACCCGCCCAGCACTCGAAACTGCACGTCCCGGGTGTCGGAAAATAGGAATTCCACACGCCTGCTGCCCTTCTACTCTCTGCTGCCCCAAGGCCGGGCCTTGGTTGGCCTTGTGGGAAATCCGGCCCTGCCTGTGAGGATGTAAATAAATCAATGTGCCACCAATGTTTTTAAAGGCTCAGGCTCTGCTATCATCCCGATCCTGGCTTCAATAATCAATTAATGACCTGCAACAGGCATGTAGGACAGGAATGCAACTTCTTTAGGCATGTTTAAGGTACGAAGTGAAGATAGGCTCAGGATGATAACAATGAAAAGTGTCCGTTTACAAATGTAATGCCGGAAATTCTAAAGTAGAAGGATTAGCATGACAGAAAATCAAATAGTTTATTAGAGGAGGATAGTAATGGAAGCCTTATACCTATCAGCCTTGATTTCCCTCGCTAAATAAGACTTTATGTGTAATAAAGAATAACAGAAATATGAGTAAACTACCTTTTCTGCAAACACTTCAGGGGACATCTCCTGCACTTTTTGGATGGCTTTGTACATCATGTCTTCCCTGTATTCATTTACACTGTCATGTTCAGCAGCTCCCGATGAATTGGAGGCAACCAGAACAAGTTTGCTGGCCTCTGCTCTGGCTCGTCCACGTGCCTAGTGGTGACAAAGCAAAAAAAAAAAAGTGAAAACATGTTATAACTGTAACAAAACCCACTTCTGAAGAGAGTCTACATCCCTGATCCAATTTTTCTCATCTTAACCAAACTCCCCTGCCACTCCATTCCTCCATCTGAGTTGGTAGTCCAAGCCCTGGACACTTGCTCACCCAGTGCCAAAACCAAAAACAAGCCTCTTTAATAACACTTTGCAAAAATCTACAGCCAAGCAATCCAGATCAGTCTACCAATCAGAAATCAGCTTTCAACAGTTGAATGGGTAGCTGTATTTTTACTTAAAGGAGAACTATCAGTGCTTTTCCCCATAGTTCTCCTAAGGGTAACGGGAGGACACAAACTAGCGTCCTCCCGTCACCCTAGGCTCAGTATACTGAGACGCCACAGCTGAAGCGGATCCCGACAATTATGTCTGGATCCGCCCAGCTGCATAGAGGTAACTTATGGGACTGGTGCTGTAGCCCCCAAATATTTTTTTTACTGTAGCACACTTTTAGGCTAGGTTCACATATTGGCAATCCCAGGACGCGCGTCCCGGGACCACACGATCATGCACGATTGCACACAGCCATTGCCGCATGGCCCCATTTTTTTAAATGGGGATATATCCGTGCGGTTTTGTGCACGATTGCTGCGCGGTCACGCGTCGCCCTAGTGTGAATGCCTGAAAAATAACCTGTGAGCAGGGCTGGATTTACTCTCTCTGCTGCCCCAATGCCAGGTTCCTCAATGCACAAGTGATCTTGGCTACATCGCCGAGATCACTTTTACAAAACAAGTGGCGGCTTCCCCGCTGTACATTTAGCCCTGCTTGCCCAAATCAGGGCTAAATGTAGAAAACAACTACCCGCCCAGCACTCGAAACTGCACGTCCCGGGTGTCGGAAAATAGGAATTCCACACGCCTGCTGCCCTTCTACTCTCTGCTGCCCCAAGGCCGGGCCTTGGTTGGCCTTGTGGGAAATCCGGCCCTGCCTGTGAGGATGTAAATAAATCAATGTGCCACCAATGTTTTTAAAGGCTCAGGCTCTGCTATCATCCCGATCCTGGCTTCAATAATCAATTAATGACCTGCAACAGGCATGTAGGACAGGAATGCAACTTCTTTAGGCATGTTTAAGGTATGAAGTGAAGATAGGCTCAGGATGATAACAATGAAAAGTGTCCGTTTACAAATGTAATGCCGGAAATTCTAAAGTAGAAGGATTAGCATGACAGAAAATCAAATAGTTTATTAGAGGAGGATAGTAATGGAAGCCTTATACCTATCAGCCTTGATTTCCCTCGCTAAATAAGACTTTATGTGTAATAAAGAATAACAGAAATATGAGTAAACTACCTTTTCTGCAAACACTTCAGGGGACATCTCCTGCACTTTTTGGATGGCTTTGTACATCATGTCTTCCCTGTATTCATTTACACTGTCATGTTCAGCAGCTCCCGATGAATTGGAGGCAACCAGAACAAGTTTGCTGGCCTCTGCTCTGGCTCGTCCACGTGCCTAGTGGTGACAAAGCAAAAAAAAAAAAGTGAAAACATGTTATAACTGTAACAAAACCCACTTCTGAAGAGAGTCTACATCCCTGATCCAATTTTTCTCATCTTAACCAAACTCCCCTGCCACTCCATTCCTCCATCTGAGTTGGTAGTCCAAGCCCTGGACACTTGCTCACCCAGTGCCAAAACCAAAAACAAGCCTCTTTAATAACACTTTGCAAAAATCTACAGCCAAGCAATCCAGATCAGTCTACCAATCAGAAATCAGCTTTCAACAGTTGAATGGGTAGCTGTATTTTTACTTAAAGGAGAACTATCAGTGCTTTTCCCCATAGTTCTCCTAAGGGTAACGGGAGGACACAAACTAGCGTCCTCCCATCACCCAAAGCTCAGCTGTAGCTCGCGGTATACTGAGAATGAGAAACCGCAGCCGGAACGGATCCCAACAATGCTGTCTGGATCCACCCAGCTGCGTGAGTGACAGCTGGCTCTGTCTATCTAGAGGCAGAGCCAGCTGTACCCGCCCCCTCCCCCGTCCGACTGTAATGACTTCATTTATTCCACCCTGATTAGCAGGGAAGCCGTCTCCATGCTTCTCGTCACTAGATGACGAGGAAGCATGAAGCCGGCTTCCCGGCCAATCAGAGAGCCGGGCAGCGAGTCATTACGCGCTGTCCAGCTTCCTGATTGGCCAGGAAGCCAGCTCCATGCTTCCTCGTCACAAGGGAGCATGGAGCCGGCTTCCCGGCCAATCAGGAAGCCGGGCAACGTGTAATGACTCGCTGCCTGATACCGGAAGTATCGGGTATCAGGCTCGGCATTGGAGCATTTGGGCCAGTACGAGTACTAGCCCAAATACTCAGCATCGGCTCAGATGGTTAAGAAACTGGCCAATCAGGAAGCCGGGCCACGCGTCATTACAAGGCACCCGGCTTCCTGATTGGCAGGGAAGCCGGCTCCATGCTCCTTCATCGCCGGGTGCCAAGGGAGCATGGAGACGGCTTCCTCGCCAATCAGCGTATAATGACTCGCTGCGCGGCTTCCTGATACCGGAAGCTCAAGTATCGGGCTGGACGAGTACTCGCCCAAATACTCGGCACCGATACTAGTATCGGTGCATCCCTAACATACACTTTAAAACTGAACTCCGGCCTTCCCTTCAGTCTTGCAGTTGTCTAGGCTCATTTCCTGGCTGGGGGACATACAGCATCATCTAGCGCTTTCCTCCTAAACCGGACTGTTCCTGGCTATACACTGAGGGGGATTTATCGAAAGTGGAGCAGACAAAATCTGGAGCAGCTGTGCCTGGCAACCAATCAGCTTCTCTCTTTCATTTTCACATCTTAACTGAGCAAACTGAAGAGAGAAGCTGATTGGTTGCCCTGGGCAACTGCTCCAGATTCTGTCTGCTGCAGTATTGATAAATTCCCCCCACTGTGTATTGAACGTGATGACTCACAGGACCTTAGACCGACGGTCTAAAGGCCGTGACACACTGCACGCATAGCCGTGCAGAGCGAAGCAAAGCTTTGTGTGCAGTGTGTGAGCTGAGTGCAGTCAGATGATTGACTGCACCTTCAGCCAATCGGCTCGTCTGTAACAACCAGCCAGATGTCGCATGCCGACGCGCTGGTTTATACGTGCGAGCCCATTGGCTGAAGATGAAATTTTTCATCTCGGCACACTCAGCTACGCAAGCTCCCGCAAGCTGAGCTGCCGAGGAGAAAATTACATCACACACTGCTCACAAAGGCAGCGTGCCACCGCTCCACGCTGCTTCGCGTGCAGTATGTCACAGCCTTAAGGGGGAGTGAGGCTGCAGGGACCGGTCTAATAGCCAGAGGGCTGTGAACGCGATTTCCCGCTATGCTGAGGTGTAAATGGGGCCTTGTACACAAGTGGTAGAATTAGTTCCTTTCTTTCTGTACATCGTCTGGCAAAAATGAAACCCGAGATATGCAGGGGTCAATAATCATGCGGTGCAGAAGTTCCCGCGCCGGCAGATCCAGGGAGAACTCTGCAGCTGGACAGCCAATAGGAATGATGGACATCTATGAAAGGACCCGCCCCCTGTGCGCCACAAAGAGATTAGCCTTGGTACGTGGGTCATGTGATCACAAATAGGCGGGGCTATTTTTAATGTCTATCGTGAGCGCAGAGTTGCTATAAGCCACGCCCTAAAACACTTTAGCAACACCCACTTTTTACCCCCTACGCATTCCTCTCCCTCATCACCCCATAAACCGCCCTCACAGGCTGACACCTCCGTGTACATTATGAATGCACACTATACGTACATTCCTCCTCCCCCCTACACGCCGCAGCACAGCCAACAAAGGCAGACACACGGCCCACATCCCACACAGCGGGAGACCTATGGGAGTACGGGAAGTCACATGACGCTGCTGACCCCGCCCACTGAATCACGGCGGGCGCAGACATCCTTCTTCTCCGCTCTCTGCGAGTGGAAACATCAACAGGGCGATGACGTCATGGTAGTGGGCGAGGTCGCGGACTAAAGAAAGGCGCGGCCACACCCGGGGGAGCTGGCTGACCAATCAGCGAAGGGCGGAGACAGGCTGCGGACGGTGTTTGGTCCGTTACACTTCCGAGATTGGAGTTCACACGTCGGAGGACCGAGGGGGGGAGACATCGGTGAGAGAGAGCTGAGCGCGGACACACCATGGCATACCCCGGATATGGAGGAGTGAGTAGAGCTGGGGGGATGGGGGGCAATGGCTGCTGCTGCGGGAGGAGGAGGGGGGCCTCATCCACCGTGTGTGACACAACATGGAGGGAGCGATGTCTGGGCGGTCTAAACCAGTCTGCTACTGAGGAACCACAAATCACAGCGCGCCTCTGAGACTGATTGTTCATCCATAGGCCCGGAACCTCTAGCTGACTCTATCTATGATGCGGTTTATTACGATGGCCATTCACTGAACAATCTGATTGCACGATCTCCTTTAGGCTAACCATGCTTCGTGCAATCTGATTGTACAATCTCCTCCCACCAGCATGTAGTACTAGGGCCTATCTGATATGATGCCTATGAAATGGATTGCTGAGGCCTGTCCTCGTATTACATAGTTTTAGAGGTTGTACAATCTGATTGCATGATGTCTGACCATGCACCCTACAATCAGATTGTGCAAGCCCTTTAGGGTCATCATACATGTTACAATCAAGCTGCACGCTCACTCTTAGAAGTATAATATGAGGGCTGATCCTAATCTATACAATCAGACCAACCCTTACACCACAGTTGTTGGTAGATCTAAAGGAGATTGTACAATCGTATTGTATAGTGTATGGGGAGGTGGGGTGTCCAAAGTTACCAGCACTCATACCTTAGCATCCCAGGACGCTACAATCCGAACGTCATTACTAATGAATTTCCTCTTAATACAGCGCGCAGCCCTCCTGCTGTGATGAAACCACAAATCCCATCATGCCTCTGGCTCTTGGAGCTGTGCCTGTCAGTCTTACAGTGCATCATGGGATTTGTAGTTCAACAGCTGGAGTGCCCAGGTTGCCTACCCCTGGTGTAATAGATTGGTTTGGGTTTTTTTCCGTCCTCGAACGCTCCCTTTTGGTCGCGGTTATAAAATGTTGCCGTGGACTCCTTGGCTATTAAACAGCTGTGTTCAGAAATAAAAATAGCGTACGGCTCTTAAATTGTGTGTGTGTGTGTATGAGGCCTAAAGACCTGTCTGAGAACGAGAGGTCAGGGAGGCGGACTCAAGATGGCGGCATAGGAGGAGGGGGGTACTGTGGATGGGAGGAAGGCAACGCTGGACTCCGGACCGGTGAGCGGCGGGGTACAGCAGAAAGGGGGGTTGTCGGTGAGCGGCGGGGTACCGGGAAGGGGGTCACTGGTGCGGCGGGCTTTAGTATTGAGGTGACAGGTTCTCTTGAACTCCACCATGAAATCTTCACAGAAGAACTTTGTATCCAAATGTGACATTCTTACAGGTTTGAAATCTCATTCACAGAGGGGCCCATTCACACCAGTGCGCTGAAGACGTGGGGGGAGGGGGGGTTATCAACACATAGCAACCAATCAGCTTCCCTTTCATTTTCAAAGCTTAACTGAGGAAACTGAAGAGAGACGCTGATTGGTTGCCATGGGAACTGCTCCAGTGTTGATTGCTGTGCGGATATAACCCCATTGAAATCAATGGGGCCGCGCGGCAGCCGCTACGTGCAACCGGTTTATATGGGCGACTGCTCCGCCTTCCCCTCATGGCAGCCAACCGAATGTATAGAAATGAGTTAATTAACCACTCAATGACCAGGTGATAAAGCCCCTTAAAAAAAAAACCTTACCGGTGATTTTAATATTTTTTTACTATATAAAGTACCGAAAATTTTGAAAAAAAATCTAGAAAACTTTTGCTACTTTGGTATGAAACATTTATTATTACCCCAATTTTTTTGGTAAAATATAAAAGGCGGGGTCATGTCGACTACATAGACACCAACCATGTCAAGCCTTAAAATTGTGCGTGCCCACGAAATCGCAGAAAAAAGACCATTCCCAAAATTGGACAAATGCGTAGATTTTACCGCTCATCAGTTTAGAGTGAACAGTGATGGATGGCTCTAAAATTGTTATTTGTAGTCCAACGTTCGCGGTGATGTGTAACATGCGTCACAATCGTCATTTCCGCACATGGGCGCACCTGACGCATATATGCGTGTACTTTAAATTATTATTTCATTATGTGACTTAAATTTGTATTTTTACACTTTATTGCTATGGTGGCTAACAATCTCCCTTTGTGATAGCAAATATACAGTGACATGTCCTCTTTATGGAGACATCAGGGGTCTATTAGACCCCTAATGTCACCTAGTGGCCTCCAGTTAAGCTGATGAAGCAGAGATCTGCTTCTTCTCTGGCTATAGAAGCTGGAGAAATTACAGAGTGGTACCGGAAGTGATGCAATACACATCACTTCCGGGTCCAGTGATCAGAGATCAGTAGCTGGGAGTGTGCTGACCTCCCTCCAATCTCCGCATAGAGACCCACCTCGCTGGTCCTGGGCCCACACAAAGGGCAGTGGAGCCCGGGATAGCCGGTGGCACACTTGCACTTAACATACAAGCAATCGGCTGGCTCCATAGCAGCCCAAACGGTTGTATGTAAACGGCCATCGCCCGATGTTTGCATAGCCTCCAGTTTCCTGCTCATGCGTGCGCGGACGTTTACAAACACCCGCATGGAAGAGTGTCCCATCCGGCTGTTTATTTACAACGGCTGGACGGGAAGTGGTTAAGGTAACCCAAGAACCCCATTTCTATAGATTTAGTTGGCTAAAGTTTTTCACCGTACGGCAACATAACAGTGCAGATGGTGTACGGTGCATTGCTCTGTGCCATGAGGTACACAATGCACAGATACCGTGCCAGTAGCACACTGCTATGGTTTGAATAGGCCTAAAGGCTGTTGCTATCTGCTACTAGTCTTATGGGGGCCTGATAACACTGGGCCCCATAACAATCACATGGTGTACGATGGCTGACGTGTCAGGGAGAAGTCGCTTGTTTCAGATTCAATAACTTATCATTGTATGTAATAGAGAACGCACAAAAAATAATACAAGCAAATCAAACCTCTGATATTGTTTATGGTAAGTAATGTGTGACACTTGGAGGTATTTTTATTACCCGAGACAGTACTCCTCCTAACTTCATCTGCATTCCTTGCCAGAACGACGACACCATCTTTGTTCAAGCATCAACCAGGTCAACATCCATTTCCTGCACTGTGATATGACTCAGTCCTGTAATGGCCATTCTTGGCTGTGCTCACATGTGGCAAATCCAAGGGAAAAGGAAATGGAATATCGTATACAAATTTAGACTCTGTGACATGAAAGAAAGTGGAGGGGGAAATGGAGAGTCAAGAGAGTAGAGAGAAAAGGCATAGGCCGAAGAAAAAAAGGGTCTACGAGAACGCTCAGTTCAACAGGCTCATATAGAAAGTGAGAGAAGATCAAAACAAGGAGGTAAAAAGTGTCAAGGAGACCAACGGGCCTCAAAATTGGCCATAGTGTAGTCAAGCTTAGTAGTTCTCTTTTCATTGGCCGTCACCCAAGTGACTCTCCCTTTCACACTGTGAACACTCAGGGTGACTTCCAGGAACTAGCTATTTCACGCTGTGCCCCTGTATGCACGTGTGGAAAGTTTTTGGAAGAGGGCATCAGGTTGTCTATTGAGAAGGACAAGGGCAGGATCCTTAAGTATCGGTTTAGCCGCTAGAACTGAGAGGATGCGAAAAATATGATCCCAAAACTACAGGCCAGGACCACCAGATATCCATATAGGAACCTAAGTCACCGCAGCCTCTAAAACCGTGCGGGGAGTAACCGGGAACATGGGTAGCTATCTTTGTAGGGACCATGTACCACCTTAATAAAAGTTTGTGATTAGTCTCCAGCGCACCCTCACTCCTAGAGCAGTATTTAGAAGACCATATCGAGTCCACATTTCATTATCCAGTCATATCCCTAGATCTTCCTCCTATTTGGAAACTTATGAGGGGGGCGAGGTAGGGGAGGGAGTGGGCAGGACAAAGTCCAGATATAAGACCACGACTGGAGGGGGCTATCCCTGCAAATGTGTTTGAAAGAAGTCATAGAAGTGCAGGAAACAGGGTCCTACCATCTCAGTCATAAAGCCCCTTATCTGTAGATAGCGGAAAGCTGCCTAATGGGTAGTCCACAGCGGTCCTTGAGTTGTTGAAAGAACTTAAAACCTGTATCCAACTGCAATTTCCCAAAACCGGTAAGATCATGTTTCACCCAAATGGAGAAGGCCGCAGGGGAGTCCTGCGCTGACTGAAAAGATGGGTTGTAGAGAAAATAAAGCATGGGCAGGGTAGGAGAAAGTAAGCCGGTAGTCCACTTATGACGATCCCATGCCCTTAGAGCGTGAGCCATAGCAGGGGTCATAGAGACGGGCCTGTGTTTAGGAGAGCGCCACAAAGATGAACTATTCTGATGGGGTGTATCGATGCTGCTTCCAAGTCGACCCAACGGGGAATCTCAAAAGTTGCGTGGTACTTGGCAAATTGGCCAATTTGAGCTGCATAAAAGTATTTATAAAGGTTGTAAGCACCTAGCCCGCCAGAAGATAGTGGCAAGTATACAGTGCGTTGGGGGACTCTTGGATTTTTAAGGACCCAAATAAAACTGTTGACTAGGGACGCACTGTTACTAGTATTGGTGCCGATGTCGAGTATTTGGGCAAGTACTCGTACCTGCCAAATGCTCCGATACCTGGGCTTCTGGTGTCAGGAAGCTAGGCGGTGAGTCGTCACACGTTGCCCGGCGTCCAGATTGACCGGGAAGTCTGGTGACGAGGATGGAGCTGGCTTCCTGGCCAATCAGGAAGCCGGGTGCTGTGTAATGACTCGTTGCCTGTCTTCCGTACTGGCCAGCTTCTCGACCAATCATGAAGCTGGGCAGCGAGTCATTACATGGCGTTCGACTTCTTGATTGGCCATAAAGCCGGCTACATGCTTCCTCCTCACTTGGTGATAGAGACGGCTTCCCTGCTAATCGGGAAGCCAGGTTGCGAGTCTTTACACGCTTCCTGGCTAATCAGGTGGCGAGTCATTACACGCTGCCTGGCTTCCTTAATGGGACTTGGGTATCGGCGAGTACCAAAACAAAAATATCGGTACTTGTACTCGATACAGAAAAACCGGTATCTCTGCAGCCCTACTGTTGACCTGCAATTGTAATGATCTAAGGGCAGCGGAGGGGACCGCAATCGTCAAGGTCCGGAAGAGGTACAGAAGTTTGGGTATTAAAATATTTTTGATGGCAGCAATTCTGCCTAGCCATGAGAGTTGGTAACGGGACCACGTAGAAAGTAGAACCCTAAGCTTCGTGAACATGGGGGGAGGGGGATAATTGCCAGCATAAAGAGTGATAGGAATCCTTCAAGTGAATCCCAAGATAAGGAAGTGACGAGGATCTCTACATTCCCATTTTTTAAAATGTTTTTTGCTACTGATCTCCTCCTGGCCTCTTTACAACCACATGTCTACATGCGCTCCAGAGATGGCTGCCTCTGATTTTCAGGGCAAGTTTTTTTCTGTTAGTGACAAAATTAGAATTTGCCTGTGTAATGTGTCAGCATTGTTGCTTGTAGAGAATGTGTGACCGGGTAATAACGCTGGAGAACAATAAGGAGGAAGAGACAGAATGCTCTCAACCCACAATAGTCAATTCCTGAATGAGGATGATCGTCGGGATCAAAAGGGATTTTTTTTTTTTTTAAAGAGGAGCTCCAGGCATAATTTTTCTTCACCTGTGCAGTGGGTCTACCCCCACTGCAAGGGTTAAGAGCCTTGACACTCTGGGCACACAGGGGATTAAATGATGCTGTGTCATTCAGCCCACAAGAGGAGCAGCCCTTTATTGGTGGATCAGTGTGTCTGCAGGGGACATCACCGCAGATCGGGTGAGTATTGCAGCCACAGCAACTCTGGAAAATATTATAAATACTTTAACTGCCGGGGATTCCCATTTTTAGATTAAATCCCTAAATCAGAAGTGGGCTTTACCATACTAAAACTTGAGAGTTTAATGATTGGGTTTACATGGACTTTAATACTGAGGTGACGGACACGCTGACCCATGTGAATATTGACGTTTATGTTCAACATAGACCTTGTAGGTGGCTACTAAGAGCTCTCATTAGTTCCACAAACTCCACGCAGAGTGGAACTTGTGCCGGAAAGTGACAGCTGAGTCTGTTTCCTGGACAAGTAATAACAGTTGTTTGTACTGACACTGTGTGTGTGAGGCCTATAGGGAGCAGCTGTCTCTAATCTGAACAGTTCCATATTCTACACCAGTTCCCTGAGCTCAGATTCAGAGGTTGGAGCCTTGTACTGCTTATGTCAGGACCGTGCAAGGACCAGATGACACGGGCGGGATCACTCGATACTGTAGAGGCCAATTGATGTTCTCATTAGCATGTATGAAGTGTCTTGTCCGCTGCCTGGAGTTGAGAGGACGATGTGTAATAATTACACTGAATTTGGGTCATGTGGTGTTCGGATCACAATCTCGGGTGTAATTGACAACTGTAGGGACTTTAATAGTCTTTGATCTACTTTAAGAATGTGTATTTAAAAAAAGCAAAAAGTAATTCTTTGCAGGGGACAGGCAACCTAAGGCACATGTGCCATGCCTGCTGCCCACCCACCTCTGGCATTTTAGAGAGGCCCACTTGATATCAATGGAGTTCGGGTACCAGACCTTCCTCCTAGTACTAACGTGGGCCCATCAACAGATGTTGTTGCATGAGGAAGCCCTACCCTCTACCTCCAGATGCAGTAGTTGTGAAAGTCAAGGGGCAGGAATTTGGTCTAATTTGAGGCTTCAAGTAGCATGAATTGGGGTTGATCTGAGGTGTCAAGGAGCAGGATTTGGGGCTGATCCCAGAGGTCAAGGGGTAGGTTTTGGGGCTGATCCGAGGCGTCAAGGGGCACAAATTGGTATTGAGGGATAAATCGGCCATAGTTGGGGCCGATCTATGACCCATATTCATTGTTTGGAGTTGGGGACGACGAATGACCCATATCTAATGTTTGTAAATTGACACTTCATGTGGAAAAGGTGGACCCCATGGTAGATTCCCCTTTATTCCTCTTCTAGGGGTGCAACATTTGTTGACTAAGCTGGCATTTATTTGGACAACACACTGCCCTTCAGCTGAGATCATAGTGGCTACAGATCTGTTGCTACAGCATGTGTGCTCAATGGTCATCAAATATTTTATTAAAGGCCGGACTGGCATCTTACCCATCCTTCCCCTGTACATGCATACCTGCTTTTTGGCACATGGCAGTTGTCGAAACTGAAAAAGAACCCTGAACTTTTTTCAGCAGTCGTGTGAAGAAAATCCTATCGCCACTAATGGATTCCCAAGATCAGGCGGTGATCATTGATGGTAGCATGCGGTTATTACTGATCTTTCAGTTTGGTAGTTGGATTTGGCCAGCCATGGAGAGTTGACGAGATATGCTCTCTTCATTGGAGGGCAAGGAATGCATGTGAACATGATTGCAGGGCTTGGAATATTGGAATTCGCTCACTGGTGGTGTCCTGTGGTTGCTGCTCCAGTCCATCAAGTGCCATACAGAGTGAGATGATTGCATAACTATGGGCAGCACGAGTTCCTTGTGACCATCTTGGCTCCACACGTCAGGACAGTTCATTTGCTGTTAATACAATTACTTTGTGAAGGTTACTCATTGACTAAATGTCTTTATTGAACTTGGCAACCTGGAAGTTGTAAAAATACAACACCGCATCCGGCAAAGACTGGCTATAAAACCGATAGCGATAGGCCTTGACAAACTCTAAATTACATTTTATTCTACACTGCTGCTGCCTAAAAGCTAAACTCCAGGCAAATGTTGAAAATGAAAATTAGTGAAGTATAAATTACTCAACCGGACTTTTTTTCTTTTTTGTTCCTCTAAAGTCTAGTATTGGCTAGGTACAAAACTCAGGTGTTAAATCTTAATGTATTCAAGTACCTTAACCATTAAAGGAGAACTATGAGGCTAGTGAAAATTACTCAGCCTCATAGTTCGAGCCGACGTGTGACTATGAAACTCACACATCGGTTCAATAGATCGGGAAGTGAGCGAACACATACCGTCGCTCGCTCACTTCTTGATCCTGTGCCTGCAGAGAGTCATGACTGTCACTCACGGCTCCCTGCAGGTATACCCCCCTCCCCTGTCCGATCCTCCAGGGCTGAATGGCGGAACGGCCGGGGGAGGGGGCGGGTACAACTGGTTCTGCCTATAGATGGGCAGAGCCAGCTGTCACTCACTCATCTGGGTGGATCCAGACAGTATTGTCGAGATCCATCCCGGCTGCGGCGTCTCAGTATACCGCAAGCTGTAGCTCGCGGTATACTGAGCTTTGGGTGACTGGTGGACGCTAGTTTGTGTCCTCCCGTTACCCTTAGGAGAACTATGAGGGAAAAGCACTGACCCCATAGTTTTCCTTTTAACAAAAATGTATCTTATATGTGTATCACTCGGCTGTAGATCCTCAAATCATCTCTGAATTGGTGCTGACACTGTCCTTCCCTCTGGAGGGTGGCTACTTTTGTTCCCCATAGTCCCTGTGTGTGTTGTAAAGTAGTCACTGCTCCAAGCTCACTCTTGTGATGGACTACAATCTCTGTACAAATTAGCTGACAATTTGAGATTGAAGTCCATCAGGGGAGTAAGCTTGGAGTAAAGTAGCCACCACAACACACACAGGGACCATGGGGAACAAAAGTAGTCACCCTCCAGAAGGAAGGACAGTGTCTGCACCAATTCAGAGATGATTTGAGGATCTACAGCAGAGTGATACATAAGATACACTTTTGTTAATATTTCAGATTCTTGAATGTAGTTGTATAGATTTAACTCCTGAGTCTAGTGTCACTTTTAATCAGGGTTGGACAAATCCCAGGGGCCAGGTCGCTAATGCCTCTTACAAATTACAGCTGACACACAACTTTTGAGGGTTTTTTTTCCTCTAGTTGTCAACGAGTTGGCTCCAAAACCAAATCGTGCTGCGTCCTGGATTGGACATTTCTGGATTTTTTCTTTGTGTACCCCTGGCTTTAAAGTAGTAAAAAAAACTCTCAAACCTTTTTTCAATAATGAATGCAGATCAAATAAATACACATCACCCAGCAAAGTATTAGATTACATATTTTCCCCAGCAATGACTGTCATCATGTTTCTGAACTGACTCCAAGTTTCTCGGCTCAGCTTCCCTGAACTTCCTGTCCAGTACAAGATCACAAGATACACTGCAAGTTTCCAGACGCTATCCATGTACTAGCTTGGATAAGGGAGGAGAGTGGCGCAGAGGATTGTCTTGCCTTGCTGTGCTTGTGTGGTTGTGGAGACACACAGCTTACTAGCGCACACACAAGGGGGCTCCACAGGACCCTGCAAGGGAAGGAGCCACACTAAAACAGGATATCACGGCCCAGTGCTCAGGAGACCAGCTAAATCTGCAAGGAACTAAAACTTTTAAACTTCAAGAAGCAGTGTCCATTCTCAATGATCTAATCAGCATTGGCAATAGCTTAACATTTTTTTTGCCCAGAGTTCATCTTTAAAGGGTTTGGTGACGTTCTGAGACATTCCCCATCCTCTGCTATTTTCAAATCCAGCATTATAGCAAACAATGCCCTGTGTGTTTTGAAGCTTCGGTGTCATGGCATTACTAGGTGCGCTGTATGCAGTTACAGCATCACAATGAAAGCGGAAGCTAAAGTCGTGATGCTTAGGGTAGTTCGTTGAAATGCACCCCCTTTTTTTTTTTTTTTTAATTCTTTTGACTTTAACTGTTGAAAGGTTTGCAAGCTACAAGAAACATTTGTTAAAGTGTATAACAAGCAAAAAAGCTTTTTTTTTTCTTTCAGATTTTGGATAGAAGTGGGGAAGGTTCAGAACTTTGGTTGGGTTTTTACTTCTGTTAAGGCTCCATTAGAGTTTTTGTCACATTTCCTATCCTGATAACTAGGGATGCACCGAAACTAGTATCGGTGCCGATGCCGAGTATTTGGACGAGTTCTCATACTTGCCCAAATGCTCCGATACTTCTGGTATCAGGAAGCCGGGCAGCGCATTCTTACACGCTGCACAGATTACTGAATGATAGGTGACAATATCCTGATTATCCGGCTCCATGTTCCCTCATCATGAGGTGACGAGGGAGCATGGTCATTACACGCTGCCCGGCTTTCTGATTGGTCGGGAAGCCGGCTTCATGCTCCCTCGTCACCTCATGACGAGGGAACATGGAGCCGGATAATCAGGAAGCCGGGCACCGCATCATTACACAGCGCCCGGCTTCCTGATTGGCCAGAAAGCCGCCTCCATTCTTTGTCACCTAGTGACGAGAAGCATGGGGACATCTTCCCTGCTAATCAGGAAGCCAGGTGGAGAGTCATTACACACCTGGCTTCCTTAATGGGAGTTCTGGTACTCATTATTCGGTATCAGTGAGTACCGAAAACAAATATCGGTACTTGTACTCGATACCGTAATACCGGTATCGGTGCATCCCTACTGATAACAATGGTTTCACCAGACGGAAAGTGAGCGTAAATCTGATACAGGAACACAGAAAAAAAAATTAAAATCCCATAGAGTTGTAGCCTTTCCTTA
>NW_017306515.1:694287-695877 GCF_000935625.1 Nanorana parkeri
TTCCTCTTTTTTTTTTTTTTTTTTTTATATATGTCAAAGTTGCTCTTGGAGAGTTCCTCTCGTTTTCTGTCCTGCTGCCAACTTTTTACCAGATGGAAAATCTCTCAAACAGAGCACTTGATGGCAGAAAAATTCTGCTGGGTCCAAATTTTTCTCACGCAATCCAAAACTAGAAAACATTTTAAAGAGAGTAACGTGCATCTGTATTTGATGAAATGGTTTCAGAATGTTATATCTGCATACAGACCCCGGCGCGCCTATCGGTTTGATCTGCTCAACCACAATGAACTGCAAGTCATTCTCACTACTTTCAGTTTTGTCTGCGTTCTAGAAAATAGTGTTGTTTTAGGCAATATGTATAATTTTAGGCAATATGTATAATTTTAAAGGCAGTGTTCATCAGATGTAGTAAAGGGAACCTTGTGTTCCAGGTCAGGGTCAGCTGTGGTCTTCATGGTCAATGTGCAAATGACAAGTTTCAGCCTGGACCAGCAAATAGAATTTTGAACGTAGTTCCTAGGTTCTTTCTGAACCATACTGTCATTTCCTGGCAAAGCCATTTATTTAATCAGGGCTAAATGCACCCTTACACAAAGGCTTCTGAGTGGTCCATGAGGACCAATCAACGCATTGAAAGAAGTCTCCTTTTGAAAGGCACATCTACCATATAATGCATTTCTGTCAAATTCACTATAGAGCAGTAGGGTGGTACGTGTGTTGGCCAAGCTTGCTATAGAGCAGTAGATGGTGAATTCCAGCACATTCTCTGTAGGCCAATATGTGGGACATTTACCTATTTCCGATAAATCAGTCTGAATACCAGGAATAAAATGTATCAACCTGCCAGGTCAGCCTCCCATATGATTGTTGACGCCATTTTTGTTATCCATACACTGTTATATGGTTGATTTGGAAACATCCCACCAGTTCATTGTTCCATTGCCATACAAGTATCTTTCTAAAGGAACACACATTTTGATGTGCTCCTTAAATCCAAAAACAGAATACCATTCTTACCCAGTGGAGGCAGATGCAGTGCCACCCATCTTGGCATTATAAGCAGCTTGTCTTCAGTTGTGGAGTTGGTATTGCATGAGAACTATTGTCATTATGGAACAACTGTTAAAAATGATATCTGCACACTTACTTTGCATTTCACACTGTGGAAACTAAAATGAAAGACGACAAAGGCTGCAACCACTGATATTTCATATCTTCCTGAATGCGTGACTTCCTCATTTAGAAAACATTTTCACCATATGTAAACTGTGTGTATTCCCTTTGTGAGGGAAATAAAAAGGAAAACTAGCTACCTGATCTCTACTTTAAAATGTAGTCAACCCTTGGCAGTCCTCCCAGCAAGTCCTCAACTAACTCTTTCATGATTGACGGCAAACCTCTTGCCATGGGGTCACTGGGTACCCCAGTCTCTTAATGGAAACTTTCCCTGTCGGGCTACCCATTCTACAGTGCATTCCCTATTCCTTCCTATTGAAAGGCTAAAATCTACCTGGAGAGGTAAGTTGAGGACTTGCTTAGGAATAGGGAGGGGAATTTTTTTTTTTTTTTTTTTTTTTTTTTTTTTTTTTT
>NW_017306515.1:695988-712038 GCF_000935625.1 Nanorana parkeri
GCAGCACCTGTCCATTCCATTTCATGTAAGGACCTGATTGCAACATAATATCAGTAAATTTCAATGGGCACATTTCTGGGAGCGAGATGAGGGGGGTTAATGGAGAGCCACATTATGTATGCATGTATGTATGATAAGACAGAAGCTTGGTGCTTCTTGGGCAAACTCACCTGCCCAAGTGGCTCCGTCGGCTAACGAAGGGAAGGGGGAAGAGTAGGGTGATGTCACCTGACTCCTCCCCCTTCCCTTCGTTAGCCGACGGAGCCACTTGGGGAAGGGGGGAGGAGTCCGGTGACGTCACCGGATCTCCGACGGGACTCCCGAAAACCGGCGTAGAGCTGAGTCTTTTCATTTTCGATCAAAAGACTTTTAATCGATCAAAAAGTTTAACGATTAATCGAGGAATTCATCGTTAATTTCCCCAGCCCTACTAAATACTAACCATGATTGCTTTCTTGTTTTTTGGTAGAATGGGGAAGGTTTACAATTTCTATAGTCTGTGTTCTGGGGTGTTGATTTGGGCACCAAATGTTGTGTGCCTACAGGTACCAGTTATAGAAGTCCAGCCTCGGTGACACGATTTTTACCAAGGCATAGCAGGGCATTTTTCAAATGTGGCATCAACACCTTAGAGTTTCTAGGCCTTCCTGCTATGTTTTGGCTGCGTCTGGGTTTTAAAATACTGGTCAGACTTGTTAGCATTTTCATTCATTGCACTCTGCTGATGCAATGAACAAATCAATGATTGCTTGTGTTGATGTAGAAGTGAACCTGGCGTGACGTAAACTGTTTCTAAGGTAACCGTGCAGACAAATTGTTGTACCTGTGTTATTTTTTTTACTTTTTAGTGTCAGGGTCTTTGGGGAAATATCAGGGGTCCAAACAGGACACAGTCCTAAATCTTTTCCTGCAGCCCCCGTTATGAACGAACAGGACGCCTCTATATCAAGTGCTCCTGTCTATTCATAAACTGAGTTAATATGTCCACAATCATGAATGAAGAGGAAGTGATGTAGAGCACTTCCTCTTCATTCATAAGTAGGGGCACAGTGATCATATTATGTCCTCAGTTATTTACAAGCGTCCAGCGATCAATTCTACTTGCTGAGCGCTTGTTAAACCCGTTCTTTACATCAGGGGGCTAGGAAGGCAGGACATGTGTACTCTATCTTAAAGGGCACATTTCCTGTAAACGGTCTTTGAAGGCTTTGGAATTTTACAGCCAGGGTGAGGAGGAACTTCATCTTTGGCCAACGTTGAGTTGTACAGTCTCCATGTAACATCCATAAACATCCCATAGGGTTTAATTTGTAACCTAATGCATATGCTTGCAGGCACCACGGAACTGGTGTTCTTTTGTTATTAGATTTTAGGCTAGGTCAGGTCTTGAACCATCCTGCTCTCTTTTACATCACTTTCTCCACTGTTTTTGTCTGTCAATTTTTGGATTATTGACTTCGATGGGACTTTAGTTTCACCAATTTTGAATTTCACAGGTTTGTGAAATTTCTGTTTTTTTAAACAATTGGCTGAACTAAGATTGAGCTTTTCGAAAGTTTGCTCATCTTTATAAATGACCTGTTACAGGTTGGTCAGTAACGAGAACTGGCTGTAGGAGATCTCTGGATGCTGCCTAGAGTAGAGCTGCAGCTAACGATTATTTTCAAAATCGATTAGTTAGCCGATTATTAAGTTCGATTAATCGGTTAATCGGATAGATAGAGGGGCTGTGCACTTTCACAAAGATGAAGATGGCGGGTGTGCATAAGAGTTATAGGGAGAAATTGTCCCACACATACAATGCAAGGATATGGGAGGTATTAAAAATATATTTTTTTTTAAACACACCCACACCCCTGGTGGACCTTGGTCTTTCTTCAACCTCACCCACTATGTTAGGTCACAGATGAGGTCACTTATCAGCCCATTGCTGCCTTAAACTGGTTTTATAGTTCATAAGGGAAGTGTGACGACATCCTTTTGGCTTTGCAGTGGCCTCTACTGTTAAGCAGAACTTCTTTCTGGTGTGGAACGGTCACCACAGATGTCTGAGAGATGCAGTGTAAGAAACCAGCAAATATTTCTGCTTACGTGTAAACTTGCGTATCGGTTTTGGGGGTATTTGGTGTTTTTAGTTTCATCTGCATTCTCCAATTATCTGCTTTTCTACAACAGTGACCCAGACAGAAATGCACTAACCGTCTATTTAGCAGAAGAGAAACATTGCTGATTCTTTATATGGCAGCATTTGTGGGTGGTAGTAATGTTTGCTTAGAGTGACTAGGCTGTCTATCCCTCTTTTCTAGCAATTCCATTCTTTCCAACCTCCTGTTCTGCTAAAGTAACCCTTAAGCATCCACGGTGTATAGCACGCCCTTTATCACAGCAATATGCGTATATAGGGCTTTCCTGTCACTGAGTAGACAATGTATATTTCCATAAAAGACAACTCCAACGAAAACCCTAAATCTCCTCGTTTGGAATAGAGTGGGGAGGAATTGGAACCTCTGTCCCATTATCGGCCAAATGGTACCGATTGGGGAGATTCCTGGAGTCACTGTATGGCATAAGGTGTCTATAAACCTTATACAAAGCGAGCGGCCTCAGTTTCTTTTTAAAATGAATGATCCCGCTACTGACTACTAGGGTCTGTAAAGAGCCACACAACAAGGGCCCTTGGGCCACAGGTTTGGCACCTGGGGCATTCACATTTATAAGGTAACCGGCATGAGATGGTTTGTTAGCAGACTAGTGGTAGGTGTATCTGCTCTTGAGAACTTTCAGCTTGGCAGTAGTTGCCTAGCTGGGATGACAGTTCTCTGATCTCTGCAGGTAGCTTTGGAATTCAGTGAGGGGTTCCACACAAAGCCAGATTTTCTGTGGTCAGATGGAAAAAGTGCAACAGATTCTTCCATCTACGCTAAACTGTGTGGATGGAGGAATCTCCCACTGGGCCAAGCTTCACTATCTTGCTAGTCGGCCCCGCTGGCTCTCAAAATACCCGAACAATCGGATGCCGGCATTGTTCAGGCATTTTGAGGACCAGCGGGGCTGACTAGCAAGATAGTGAAGCTTGGCCCAGTGGGAGATTCCTCCACCCACACAGTTTAGCATAGATGGAGGAATCTGTTGCACTTTTTCCATCTGACCACAGAAAATCTGTAGGTGTATGGGCAGCTTAGACCTGTACCTTGCTAGCCACACGCCATCGGTACTCGGTATCGATGAGTTCTGGGGGGAAAAAATCTCGGTACTCGGTATCAAAAAGCTGGTATCAGTGCATCCCTAATAATAAATCAATCTGTACTTTTTACAAATGACGCTGTAATGAACCACACACACACACACACACACACACACACACACACACCTAGGACACACCTAGGACACACACACACCTAGGACAGTGCAGGAACATGCTTTGCACGCTGTTACCTGGAAATGGTCTTGTTTATAAATTGGTATATTTTCCAGGAAAGTGACATGATGAGACATGTCGCCGCATATGACATTTCTCAGCATCCATTGCACAACCAGTTCTGCAACTCTTTCCATACACCATATATATGTTGTGTAAGACGTTCCCCATAATTATGGGAGGTGAGTTGTATATTCCCTTTCCAGGGACATTCAGTTATGGTCTGCCCACTTGTTGAACAGGAAGTAAGGTTGGATTTCTACAGTGGGGACACATATTTGAATATATATCCATACCCACAAAGGGCATAAATCCACATTGTGTATGCATTGTGTGTGCCACATGCCTTTGCAAACCCAATTATTATAATGTGAAAAAAACAGTAACCTCATTCCTGTGCTGCACGTACCTGTTCAAAAAGCTGTGGGAGGGACCCGGTGTTCTATCGAAAGCTCCAACTCGTCAATTTCCAACTACCTCACTGCCGGTTACTTGCAAGTTGGGCGTTAGACTGCAAACAAATCGTTTGTCTATAGATGTCAACAGCACTCCAAATACGACAAAATACGTAAAAGTTTTTTTAGTGAATCTTCATTTTATTTTCAAAGTCATTCAAAGTGTAATTGAGCGCTTTCGGAGCCGCACAAACTTTGACGTATTTTTGGAGTGCTGGTGACATCTATAGACAGACGATTTTATTTGATACGGCGCCATCCGTAGTCATTGCGAGCACCCATATTTCCACATGGGAAGTCCGGTAAGGTGTGCTACAGGTCCTTGGACATCTAGACTGCAAACAAAGACTGGCGAAGTTCTGTACAGCTGCATTTTACCAGCAGGTGGCAAACAACAAGTATTCTGTAAAGCGCTCCGGTCTTTCTGAGCACCGGAAGTGAGGTAGTTGGAGATTTTTGATGAGTTGGGGCTTTCGATAGAACACCGGCAAACGCACCCACTATAGTCTACCTGCAGAAAACTATAGGAGGGAGCGACACCAGTCTCCTCATACGAGGAGAGAGAAGTAGTGACTTGAAAGTGAAAGCATGTTTGTCAGCCCATGAACTGATTTGCCACTTGTACTGCTTCTTCCACTCACACGCCACCTCTGCTACACAGGGACTGTAAGAGGCTGACTCCAGGTCCAATTCAGGTACTTGAATTTAAATATGCATTTAATGATGCCATAATATTTACAGAGCTGCATTAATGTGCAACAGCAGCCGCCATATTTCTTTCATGGCAGGTTTATGCTCGTTCTCTTTGGATTGTTCAAATCCTGTCCTGTTGCTGATTTTCAAAAATTATGAACAAATGGTGTCTTTCGAAGGGATTCCTACAAATGTACGCATCCTCCATGCAGTCTGTTTTTATTGAAGGTTACAATGCGTAGGTGTTCTTATCTCTTTGTAGATCGAAGCAATATTTATGATATGATCATTTGAAGGAATGCTCTTATTCTGTAGGTGAGACTTATTGTCAAGTCACACGGCAACATTGGGGTCGGAGGTCAGTGTTGGGTTTATGGTTCTTCAGCTATGGAATGTCACATTCTACCTATATTCAGGGCTGTAAACTGGCTTCTCCCCAGTGGAAGCGACGGGAGCTGGAAAATTCTGCTTTTTTATATTCATCTCATTATCTCCTTTTTTTTGTATTTCAGTATGGGAACATGAATCCCTCGATGCCAATGATGGGTCAGACCATGGCACCCAATGTACATGGAGGCTTCTATGGACAAGCTCTGTATGCTGCACAAGATCCGATGTGGAGCTATTTCACAGCAGTGGCTGGACAGGTAAAGACTTGCACGGCTGATTTTTAGATCTGGGTTATAAGACATGGACCTTATTTAGGGCCTAAGCCTGGCCTGGACACTGACATTTTGGGAACTCTGCTGATCCATGGATAGCAGCTGTGAAAACTGTTAACTTCCACTTTATTTGCTTTACAGCCAACCGGGAATGGTAAAGGTGACTTTTCAAGAATGCTAGAGAGATGTCACATGAGAGAGGGAGCAAGAGCGGGCTTATCACATCTTCTTCAATGCATAGGCAGGGTTAGATGGGATAGTAAGTTAAATAGTTGGGTCACATTCAGCATAAGTCAGAATCTAATTAGTGGCCATGGGCAAATCAAATCTGCACTGCAAGGGTTAAGTTCTCGTTCTGATTAGGGAGCTAAAAAACCAGGCCTCGTTCACATCAGAAAAGGCCGGCACATACAGCTCCGTGCCGCGTGAACAGCTGTATCGGGCAGCTCCCGGGAAGGACAGGTGCTGCGTGTAGTTAGTACGCAGTCCCTGTCTCTATGGGAGTACGCCACCCTTCGCTCACACGCCCCTGCGGGTGTCCATACTCGTGCGCTGACAGGATGGATCCTCTACGCGTCCGAGCCGGGACACCCGTGTGGACCTGCACTTGGGGTGAGCGTCGGGCAGTGTACAGCCGCATACTCCCATAGAGAAGGACAGGGGCTGCATACTAATCACACGCAGCACCTGTCCTTCCCGGGAGCTGCCCGATACAGCCATGCACGCAACGCGGAGCTGTACGTGCCAGCCTTTTCTCGTGTGAATGAGGCCTTATGCTCAAACCACGATCCTGGCTGTCCCCTACACTGCTTCCTCCAGCCTGTCTTCTCTGCTCCAGTGATGGTATGTGCCTCAGCGTTCTCACACCCTATACACTGTATAACTCCTAGGACTTTAGACCACTGGAGCGGAGGGGGAGCAAAGCAAGGCTGAAGGGACCGGTCGAAGGGCAAGCTGAGATGGTGGTTCTGGTGAGTATAACTTAATTTTAGCCCCCTAGACAACACAAGTCTTTGTAACATCCCCTTTGCACACCGTACTGATGTACCCCAGAATCCAACGGGTGCTGGAACAACTGGTGGATGGCGCCACAATATACAATCTAGAAGATAGGTTGTCCGCACACCATTCTGCTTCGGAATATCGGCTTTATTCGTATTCCTTTAGCATGACGTGTAACTGCATTCACGTCATGCTAAAGGAATACGAATAAAGATGACATTACGAAGCAAAATGGTGTGCGGACAACATATCTCCTAGACTAGGCAGTTTGCATCTTTTTTTTTTTTTTTTCTGTTTTTTATTAGGGAGGTTTCCCTTCACTTTCTGTCCTTTTTAGACTCTGTAGGAAGTGAGAGGATAATCCCCTCTTCATTTGTCTTGGGAACAAGTGTCCCCAATGGAGGAGTTCTCCTCTCTCCCTGTTCTGGTCACACAATTTTACTCTCGCTTTCACTCCCGGTGACGTTGGTGATTGGCACAGTAGGAGAAAGTGAAACTCGCGAACTTGGACAAAGACAGCAATAAAGACTGAATGGCCTCGCCACTCTCTATCCAAATCCTAACTAAAAACTGTTTTGCCTTTTTATTTATACTTTTAGGTTCCTCTTTCGTGATGGACTTTCTTTTCTTCTGTGAATAGTTGGTTCCATTGCAGAAACCAGTTTATCTGGTGTGTTTTTCAAGGAAGTTCTCTTTCTGGAGAATAACCAGTTCATGTGAATTGTTCACAGATGAGCTTTCTCACACTTTCCTGGTTTTTGTTTCCTCTAATTTAGTAAAGGATTAATGATCACTTCCTGTCACTAACAGATACTGGTACAGTAAAGTGAGTTGGTAACCATTGAAACTAGAGACAGCAGGACACTTTTTTTTTTTTCTTTTTTTTTTTTTGGAGGTTGGCAGTTGTGGGCTGTATTTTCCTTAGTGTAGGTTTCTTTTACAGATGCACTGTCAAGTTGGCTATGCAGGGCAGAGTGTAGAGCGACCCCACCAATTCACTGATCCTCGCCTTCTCCTGCTCCTTCCTCTTAACTGGCACAAAAATTATGTGTTGACTAATGCTAGAGGCTAGGAGGTTCTGTAATGTCCCCCACTATCATGTGACTATGGCAGGTAGACCCAAGTTCTGTCATATGGGAGAAGGTTGCATGCTCTCCCTCCCCCCCCTCCCAACAATACCTGGAATCACTCAGTATTTTCACTGGATGATGTAGTGGAAGGAATGGTCGATGAAACACTGACAAGGTGAGTATTGGCGAAGAGAGGCCTTTACAAAGACAGTGTCCCTTACCCTGAATGTGCAGATGTCAGCAGGCTTTTGCTTGCTTCAAGCAGGTTTTGCATTTCCATACAAGTCTATGCAAAAACTGCTTGGATAAGGGCCAAGTGCAGGTCGGAAAGAGGAAAAACTGCATGTCAAACACACCTGTCCATGAATTCTGAATTATCTCAAACTGATGCTGTCGACACAACTCCAAGGGCAGTTAGTCATGAAAAACTGCAGTGAAGAGGTATAGTAGGAGTAGGATTCATTCTTTGGGTTTCTTGGGGCAACTTTCAGTGTGAAAGAGACAAAAAATTAAAATGTATACAAGGCATTTAAAAAAAAAAAACAATAGTTACCAGTACCGAGTCCTTTCTTCACTCTCGTGCTGCGCTAGAGCCACCACTATAATCTACATCATGGAAAACTTCTACATGTGACTCCTGCACCCTGCCCAATACATCATTATTGTATCCTTGAGCGCTCTCCTGTCCACCTACAGTACAGCCATCTGCTCTGCGGAGTTGCAGTTTTAATTAAAGCAGCCTTGTAAACAAAACAAAAAATGAATTCCAGGTATTCTACTCCTTTCTGGTAGCCCCGTGTCTCTTTGCTCCATTCTAGTTCTCCCACCTTAGACTCAGCGATCGGTACTTCTGGTAATGTCAGATGCTTTGTCCCCTACAGAGAGCTGTGGTTCCATCCTCCGTCACTTTAAAAGCTGTTTATTTAAATCAATATATAAGGATTTTGCATGGTTCTTGGTGTGAAAAGGACATGTTTCCTGGCATTGGTCAGCCTAAACAAACCAATGGCTGCCCTTGTGTATCCATCTTCAGCAGACAAAAATGTGCATTCAATAAGTTTGCAATGTTTGAAAAGCCCCAGCGTCTGTTTATTTCGTATGTAAAGCTCGCCTTCTTGAAGGTCTATGGATTTGAATGTGAAAATAATAGACAAATGCTGCTATTCTGCAGGATGGTGAAGTAGATGCTGAAGAACTACAGAGATGTTTGACACAGGCTGGAATCCATGGGACCTATACACGTAAGTCAGGACCATCTTTATTTCCCACCTAGCCTATCCCACCTCAACCTAACCACTCAACCATCACATTCTTAAACAATTCATCCCCACACAGCTACCTCCTCATGTATCACTTACCCCTCCTCTTTTAGATTGTAAGCCCCCAGGGGCAGGACCCTCCTCCCCATCTTGTCTTGAATTGTATTGTGATTGTAATGTCTTCCTTATATTGTAAAGCACTATATAAATCCTGTATAATAATAATAATATAATTTCCAGCACTAGGTGATCTGAAATTCCATATTTTAGAATATGGCTATACTTTGTATAGTTGACTATACCATAAAGGTGTGTGTATAGGTATATACAGTTTATATTATAATATAATTTATTCTAAATAATTTATTAGGGATGCACCGATACTAGTATCAATGCTGATACCGAGTATTTGGCCTCGTATTCACCCAAATGCTCCTATGCCTAGCCCTGTACCCGAACTTCTGGTATCTGGAAGCCAGGCAGAGAGTCATTACACGCTGCCCGGCTACCTGATTGAGCATGGAGCAGGCTTCCCGACCAATCGTCACTTGGTGACGTGGCATGAAGCCGGCTTTCTGGCCAGTCGGGAAGCTGGGCGCCGCTAAAATATCTGTTATAGTCGAAGCTCTGAGCTGGCCAGCTGTCAAAAGTGCTCCCTCCAGCCTGTCCCCTACTCCGCTGAAGCATTGGAATCTTCCTTAGTGTCCTCGCATCTATACACTGTGTATAGATGGGATGATTTATGGTACCTTAGACTGCTGCAGAGGAGGTTTTTTTTTTTTTTTAACCTAGACAAGGGATTGCCCCCCACTGCAAGGGTTAATAAAAAAAAAACGTTTCTGGAGTTTTCCTTTTTTAAAGGTATCACAGAAAGTCCATGGTCCCATCGCACTCCTGACCGCAAGATCCCTTTTGAGAAAGTGGGTGCAACAGGTGGCAATCGTCATACCTTTAAGGAAAGGCAGAGACACCGGCACTCCAGAGTGAAAAGCAAACCATCTATTGCAATACCTGTGATGCTGCAGGTCAATAAATAGACGGTTTGCTTTTCACTGTGGAGTGCCGGTGTCTCTGCCTTTCCTTAAAGGTATGGCTCCTGTCTTCCTCTGTGCGCAGTGGTTTGTCCTGCTGACCCCCTACATCAATATAGGACTCTGTAGGGATGCATTGTTTTTAATGAGTCGGGGGATTCTATACATTTACATGGTGTGGAGAATCGGTACAGCACAGTCATGTAGTGCTCTAGAGTAGGACACAAAATGTATAAGTCCAAAATGATTGCTCACCCGTACCTGAAAATGACAAGTTCCATATCTCAACATCTTTTAAAACTTGCGCTCAATGAAAATGGTTGAGCCATATAATGTATCTTTTACATGTAGTGCATCTCTGAAAATGAAATGCTGAAGACTACATTCCTTTGAACATGCCCATATACTCTTCCCCTCGGTGTGGAGGCATCCACCTTGTAAGCGGAATGATTAGTCATCCGAGTAGTTTCATTGGGAGCCATAAAAACGGTTCCCTGAGATTTGTCTGCCATGCTGGGAGTACATGGCTAAGAAGCCCCAATGGCTTTCATAGACTTCTTCCTTTTTGCATGAACTCTATACTAAAGCTATTTAAATATTTGCACACAAATGTGTATTGATTTTTAGATACTAAGTTTAATACTGTCCTTAGTCATTTATGAATTGTCATTTGCAAGCCTAGAATAGTGTACTCAGTTAAACATTAATGACCATGGCGAGTGCTAGGTGTTTCCTGGATGAGTATTATCTCTGTAGGGTAAAGGTGTGAGCGTGTGGAGGACACTGACCTATATTTAGATCAATTGAAGTAATCCATATAATAAACTAGTGATAAGCAGACGCATAACAATTGTATTATCAGCAACGGCTTCTCCACACAGAAGATCAGATACATGGTTTGTTCTGAGCAACCAGGAATATCTCTTCACACATTTCCCCCTTTATATTGGCATGAATTCCACCTTGTCGGGAGATTTCACTTGACTTCCTGCCCCTGAAGACGCAACAGAACAAACCATAAACCATCCCACCCTCATCCTCTGTAGATCTGTACTTGCCGACATCTGAGGGCCTGGGCTCCGCAGTTCATTGATGTCTAGCACTGCAAGTCTTCCTATCCTGGCTGGTTCCTTCTCCTTGTTGGGTGATGGCTCCATAGAAGTCCCAGGGGCTGTAATGAGTAGGTGCGGCCAGCAGAGGGAGCACTGTGGCCCCCTATATAAAGTATAGCAAAGCCATGCCTATCTGATCTCTAAGTACAGATCTGCAGAGGGGAAGGATGGGATCATTTAGGTCAGGGATAGAGGCAAAAATGATGAGTGCACTTATCCTTTAAACATTTCAGATATTTGCAATGGAAAATATAGCATTGAACCAAATAGATCTGTATGCAACACTGATCTTCATTTTATTTCTTCCAACAGCTTTCAGCCTGGAAACCTGCCGTATTATGATTGCTTTGTTGGATGTATCCTTTTCTAGAAGTCTTTTGTGTGCAGCAGTGTGTTGGCAGACTTGTAAATGATTGTCAAAGGAATAATCTTTTTCTCTAGGGCTGCTGCTAAATATTATTTTCATAATTGATTAGTTGGCGGATTATTTGTTTTTCTCGATTAATCGGATTAAAGAAATTAAATACCATCCTTAATTTAAAATAAAATACACAAATGGAGTTTTGCAAACCTAAAGTTTACTTCAGAATAAAACTGCAAGCACAATTTTTTCCAATCGCACTGCACTGGAACACACTGCATTGCGGTACCATGCGTTCCCGTGCGGACAATCCCACTGTGGGTGGGAGGCGCATTTGGTACTGCGAGGCACCTCCCACAGCAGAATTTGTAAGGCTGAAACTGAAAATTACTTTTTTTTTCCCCCTTTTTTTAAAAATAATTTGTTTTATTTTTTTAATAATTGGCGCTTGAATAGCTTCAGCCCAGGAATGACATCTGCCAGTGGCAAGACTCCGCAGACGGCGGCAGAATGTAAATATAGAAGGTAGTGGTCTGGTGCAATAGCAAGCCTGCTATTGGCCATTTCAAATTGTAATAGCCAATAGCAGGCTGGCTTTTGCACCCACCCACTACTTGCTGTGCCCGCCTCCCAGTGTGCAGGAGAGAGCTAGGGCATCCAAATAATTGATAAATCGAGAATAGTTGTCAACTATTCTCATTTATCAATTAGTTGGTTGGAGCCCTATGTTTCTCCATACCATCTAATTCACGTTTGTGGGGACAGTAAGTTTAGAGAGGCTAGAACCCCTTCAGCTTTTTATTTCCATCTGTGTCCCTATTACAGATTTTTATTTGCAGATGCACTTCTTGTCTGGTGATACTGTTTTTGCTGGAGCAGTAAGTAAGGGATATCTCTTACAGTTCCTGTTAAACAGGATAGGCCCCGAAAGTGTGTTCTGAAAATATTAAATGACACTTGACTTAGCAGTTGAATCTTAAAAATTCAAGTACCTTAAATGTTAACAAAAATGTATCTTATTTGTGTATCACTCGGCTGTAGATCATCTCTGAATTGTTGCTGACACTGTCCTTCCTTCTGGAGGGTGTCTACTTTTGTTCTCCATTGTCTGTGTGTTGTAACGTAGCCACCGCTCCAAGCTCACTCCTGTGATGGACTACAATCTCAATACAAATTAGTAAAGTAAACCTGAGATTATAGTCCCATCACTGGAGCAAGCTTGAAGCGGTGGCTACTTTACAACACACATGGGGAACAAAAGTAGCCCTCCTCCGGAAGGAAGGACAGTGTCGGGACCAATTCAGAGATTTGAGAATCTACACCCGAGTGATACACAAATAAGATACATTGTTAAGGGACTTGAATGCATTTTATAATTCCTGAGTTTAGCGTCACTTTAACTGTTGCAATAGTGCATTAAAAACCCAACAGGACTTCTAATCCTTCCCTGTCACCCACTTAACCTCACCATTGTGCACTAAGAAGGTGGGAGGAATGGCGTACGATCAGCCAGAGACAATCCAGTCATTCTCTAGCTTCAGGTGA
This sequence comes from Nanorana parkeri, assembly GCF_000935625.1. Taxonomy (NCBI): domain Eukaryota; kingdom Metazoa; phylum Chordata; class Amphibia; order Anura; family Dicroglossidae; genus Nanorana; species Nanorana parkeri. The sequence goes on from NW_017306515.1 coordinate 708,597, forward strand.
GCTTGATCCTGCCTGTCAGAATAAGGTTCACGATCAACATTGACATCTGTTGGGAATCTTCTGATGCTGAAACAATATGTCTCCATTCTTTCTACATTTATTAAGTAAACCTTTTCTATTTCTGTCTGTTACTGATGGTGAGATTGTGGAAAGTTGTCTTTTTTCTTTCAATTCAAATTTTCTTTAACAACTCCAAATCAGAGGGACTTTTCTGGCAAAATGGGCTTCAATGAATTCAAAGAACTGTGGGCAGCTTTAAGTGCCTGGAAACAGAACTTCTGCACATTTGATCAAGACCGGAGTGGATCAGTGGAGCCCCATGAGCTAAACCAGTCCATTCTGGCAATGGGTAAGTTGTTCTTGTATATCTATGTTAAAACCATTATCTTGATTTGCATACATTAGAAGCTCTGAAGGAGACCCTAAGAGTCAGGTGTTGGACATATGCCCTCAGTGCATCACCACTGCCAGCTCACTTTTGCCAGATTGATTGGGAAGATGTAGGTCTATGCAACCAAAATGCAGTATGTAAGATATTTTTGTCACCATGCAGTTCACCTGCTGCGCAAATTTCAGGCGATCACATCTGCTGTGCTGACCCAATCTCGTTTTGTCAAGGGCTATGGCGTAATTACTCTGTAGGACTCTTCTCCAACATTCTATGCAAGGTGCAGTGTGGGAGAGTGCCACAGGGCTGCCATTTGTCCACAGCATAGCATATGGAATTGTAACTTTTACTGGAGATCGTCCTCGCAAAGCAGAACGGAATGTGGAATGTGTCTGATAGGGATGCTATTTTCAGCCAGCTGATTCTCCTAATATGCTGCATGTTGTTCCTGTGTTAGAGAATATTTGATCTGGAAATGTACAGCCAACACAACTGGGGAAGTCTAATTTATGAAATGTCATTAGAATTTTTTTTTTTTTTTTTGGTAAATATCACAGTATGCATTACAGCTGTCCATAGATATTACAGGTTTGTTGCAATGTATGTGGGTCACCAGCCGACACTGATAGCTTCTCAGAAGAGGGGAGCATTGCTGTGGAGAAAAAAACGAATTGTATTTAACCTCACCCCTCCCTAATGCTTTAGGGGTGCCAGCAGCACATCTCTCCCTTGCCTCTTTCCAGCAACTAAACATGACTGGTTGCAACACCCAGCCCTCGAGGGTTATTAGATTGCATAGCTAGGCGCACTGTGTTCCCTCCTTTTTATTAATAAAAAGGTAAAAGACAATAAATGTACTCGCAAACCAGCAGTCAATAAATAGCCTTCATATAAAAAGTCTCTTCAGTCCAGGCAAAAGCATCGGAACAGCACAGCTTGAACTCTGCAGACTGGAGCGTGGGTCTAGGTTGTGATGAAGGGGCATGTCCCGAGAAACGCGTAAACCTAAGCTGACATGCCGTTTTGAAGGACTCATGCTCCAGTCTGCAGAGTTCAAGCTGCGCTGTTCTGATACTTTTGCCTAGGCTGATGAGACTTTTTATATGAAGGCTCTTCATTGACTGCTGGGTGTACATTTTATTGTCTCAACTTTTTTATTAATAAAAACTTCCCTATCTATTCTCCAGTTACCCTGACTGCCAAGGTGATGCCCACTTGTGGAAGTTGCTGTTTCTGTATGCCTAAAGATGTAAGGAATATGGCGCTGGTGGGAGATTTGGTGGTGTTAGATTGTGCTTGCCTGCATGCATATAATTATAATTATGCATATAATTATGGCCATCTGGGTAGGAAGTCTAATGCTGGCCACATGCAGTCAGTATGGTTTTCAAAACTCCTATACAAGATTAGGATGTGCAGATTCCTGGTTCTTTTTAGCTGAACCTGTTCAGATTCACTGTGAATGGCGTCCCTGCCACTAGGTTACTATCACACAAGATCATTGCCTTGTTACAGAGTGCCTTTTTATTGTGCTGATGGATACCGCCTGACGTCTCTTCATATTTTTAGGTTACAGATTAAACCCATCTACAGTTAACACCATAGTGAAACGCTATAGTAAGAGCGGCAGAATATTCTTTGATGATTATGTTGCATGCTGTGTGAAGCTTCGTGCCTTAACAGGTAAGGTGACCTATTCTGCTTCCTACCTGATTCTGTGTTTGTGTGGGGCTTTAAACTTTAAAGAAGAACTCCGGGCAAAACTTTTCTTAACTCTTGCAGTGGGGCTACCCCCGCTCTGCAAGGGTTTAACGGCTCAGATTTGTCCAGGTGCTAAGTTATATACTCACCTGAATGCTGAGCTGGCTCCCTGCTGCTCCGGTGTCTGAAGCCTGTCTCCTACCCAGCAGTTTTGGAATGTTCCTCAGCGTCTTCATGTCTATACACCGTGTATAGTGCGTGATGATTTATGCGACCTTGGGCCTCTGCAGCAGAGGGGGAGAGGCTGGAAGGACCAGGCGAAGAGAAAGCCAGCTCCATGGTTCAGGGGAGTATAACTGTTTTTTGTTTCATCTTTCTGTTAGCACCTAGACAAAAACGAGGACTTAACCTTAGCAGTGCAGGGGTAGTCCCGCTGCAAGGGTTAATTAAAGAAGAACTCTGGGCAAAACTTTAAAGGAAGTCTAAGGAAGGTATGTAGGCTGCTACTGTGGATCTCCCCTTCTGAAAACTGGTGTTATGCTGATCCACTGACTTCAGCACTTTGGAACAAGTAGGCCGATTAAGAGTTCTGACTTTAGTCCCTGCAAGCTGGGTTCCTGGCCAGTGTTTTGTATTATAGACCGAGGCAGCCGCCATTTTCAAGAGAAGGTGGGCAAAAAAAAATGGATCGCAGTGCAAGATGGAATCCAAAGTCCCTCTTGGCTCTGTTTTTTCAGATTGCACTGTGAACCTCTCAGCCGCTTTAAACTTGTTAAGCTGCAAGTGTCGTAGTATATGATATGATACAAAGATCATAGCTGGCATTTTGTATCCGTGTCTTCCTGGTGAGGCTGATAGTGTCCCAAAAGATGTTGGTGTACATCTAAAGGCCCCTGTATGGCAGTCTGAAAAGATCCCAAATAGAGTTGGAGGTGTGGTGCACAAGCCTTACAAAGTAAAAACAAGAACTTCCTTACATCTCCCCTGAGCAAGCTAAATCCTTAATTTCTGTCTTGCATGCCCCCCTCCCAGACACTGCAGCTCACAGTGGAAGCGTTTCAGCAACAGAGCATGCGGTCAATCCAATAAGCAGTTAGTAGGACTAGGGGTGGCCAGGTGCTGATTGATAAGGTTACAGGCCTGTAAATTAGTGGGTGTGGCTATCTGCATTATCATGGCAACCTCATCCCACCGGCAGGCACAGCCTACATTAGGTGACAACCCTTCTCTGAATTCAGGAGCATTAGGCAGTGTTGTCTCCTATCACAGTTTCACCAAGGGAGGTTGAATCCATCTCCCTTTTACTTTGCCTCCTGGAACATATGACACCATTTCGGGGGGGGGGGGGCGGGT
>NW_017306515.1:712152-781714 GCF_000935625.1 Nanorana parkeri
CTTGTTCGTCGTCCCCCAGAAAAGGTGGCGCCGGGGGGGGGGGGGGGGGGGGGGCGGGGTTTGAATGCCATTCCCCAGAGGTCTCATTCTGAAGATTTTGCAGTTTAGCGATGAGATTTCCAAGGAAGGCCCTGGCGCTGTAGCCTTCCCAGGATGCATCTGTCCGGCCAGGGCTACATCGCCAGTGTCTCATTCAACCAGGATGTGGAAAAACCTTAATTGTGAATAAAATAAGATTTCATATCAGCGTGCACAGCTGCTTACTGATGTGATTGATTTCTAGTGAAAGGGGGTAAAGGTCGGCTTTAAATCCCAACTCCAGAGACAATCGTTTTTTTTTTCCCTTGCAGTGTGGCGCTCCCCCCTGCACAGCAAAGGTAAAACTGCTCATTTATGCTTAGGGGCAGGAAAAAGCCGTTTTACTCATCTCATATCCTCCTGCCGGTACCCTCAGGTCTGCTACACCGATCCCCACATGCCTTTCTTCCTAAGGACTGCTGACATCATTAAAAGAGAACTATGGGGTTAGGGCTTTTCCCCATAGTTCTCAGGGTAACGGGAGGTCACAAACCCAGCGTCCTCCCGTCGCCCTAGGCTCAGTATACCGTGAGCTGTAGCTCGCGGTATACTGAGACGCCGCTCGCGGTATACTGAGACGCTGAAGCGGATCCCGACAACCTCTGCCTATCTAGAGGCAGAGCCAGCTGTACCCGCCCCCGTCCGCTCCGCCTGTCAGCGCTGGCGGAGAGGGGGGAATCCAGCCCCTCCCCTGTCACGGCAGAGAGCCGTGACCGGATCGAGAGGTGAGCGAATGCTGGTATGTGTTCGCTCACCTCCCGATGTACTGAGCCGACCTGTGACAGTCTCATTGTCGCAGGCCGGCTAGAACTATGAGGTGAGTGAAAAGCACTCAACTCATAGTTCTCCAAGTACAATGCAGGTTCCATAGCTCTGGATTGTAAAAGAGAATGTCATGGGGCAGCCCACATATAGAGCGGAGGAGTGTACCAACTTCCAGGAGAGTGGGGATCAGGTAAGTAAAACAGCTTTTTCCTGTCCCTAGTCCTAAACCGCAATTTAACCCTTGCAGTGTGGGGGAAGCCCCAATGCAAAGGAAAGCATTTCATTTCCCTGGCGTTGGGCTTAAAGAAGAACCTTTTCATTCTTTACCTGGACTGATTGTTCTAAACCATGACCGGAGCTCCTTTTTACTAATCGGCTTCTTTCTTACCAGATGTCTTTCGGCGAAGAGACAGCATGCATCAGGGAGTGGTCAACTTCATGTATGATGATGTAAGTATCTTCAATGAGAGATTGCAAGCTTTCATGTTTAGAATTGTGTATTTAATATCTGGGGTTTGCTTTCACCGAACATCATCCACTGATTAGCAAAGATGTGTTTGTTTTATATGCATAACAATATACTCAATGAATGGATCAGTATGTAGATAGCCTGCATAAGTACTACAACCCAATAATGTTCTAGGTAGAGTGATGCAATCTAGCAAACATTGTTTTTTCTGAACTATTTTTGCCCCTTCTGACCAATTTCATGTCATAATATTTGAAGGCGAGAACAGTCAGAGTTGCAAACTGACAGCATACAGGATAAAAGGTCAGAGGAGATTTTTAAATGACCAGAATCTAATCATGAATTTGGAAAGTGTAGGGGAGGCCATTATGGATAGCAGAGATACAGGGACACCATGAAATGTTTGTTTCACAGAATGTTTTCTTTTTTCTTGTTAGCATGTTAGCAGAGATTATCTTTAGGCGTGAAGGAGAAACACCTCCAAGCTGAGGTAGGAGCAACAAAATTGAGGACAAAAAGTCACAGGAGAGACCCGACGAGTGTAGCATTTTCTAGTGCAAAGCTATAGATGGGTTTTCAATAATTGTAGAAGACAGGGTAAGATACTTGCATAGGTTGTGAGAAATCCCCTTGGGGATATCTGACAACCTCGGGTGCAAAAAGGTATGCAGGGAATATTCTGTCGCTGCGCAGGATGGTCATTACGGATACTAGTTTGGGGTGGAGTTCAGGTGATCCAAAGCTCGTCAGCAAGAGGAACCCGATGTGTACTGGAGAAATTGGACAAAAAGGCCCCAAAAAGCATAGGTGCGAGGTGGCAGAGGCGCCCAGGTGGAAGAAGTGAAATGATCGTGTTTTCTTCTTCAATTCAGACTTTTATTCCATGATACACACACATCAGTCTCAACGTGTTTTGTGGCTCTGAGATGGCCAATTCAGGAGGGTGTAATGAGACGCTGTACTCAAATACAGTATACAGATAATATGGGGGATATAAAGAAAATAGTATGTAGTAGAACATTGGAGAGAGAGAGCATGTCATCATACAATTGCAAGGATTTATCACATTTCTCTATATAATTATTTTTTTTTTAAATGTGGTGAATCCTTGCACTGATATGATTCCAAGCTCTCCATCCATTGTTTTACTATATACAGTGGTACCTCGATTCACAAACTTGATTCGTTCCACGATCCTGGTCGCGAACCGAATAAAACTGCGATCAGACCGCGATCTCAACTAGAGGAAACCACGACCACGTGTCCGAGCAGGGAAGGTGGCTGCGGTTGTGTTTGTCACCCGGTGCGGAGTTTGCGAACGGAAGCAAAATTTTGTTGAACTTCTGTTCGCTAATGGGAGCGTTCGTGAACCGTGGTACCACTGTACTATTTTCTTTGTATTCCCCATATTATTTGTGTTCTTTGTGTAAAGTGTCTCATTACACCCTGAAGAAGTGGCCATCTTAGAGCCACAAAACACATTGAGACTGTGATAGTTGTGTGTGTTTTGTGGTATAAAAGTCTAAATTGAAGAAACACTCATTTAATTTCCTCCACCTGGGCGCCGCGCCTCTGCTGTCTCGCAGCTATGTTTTTGGGACATTCTGGTCTCCTCTCTCCAGAGATTACCTTTTTTAGTTTATATTCCTATGCCATCTCTACACACAACGATTGGGAAATGAGTTATTGTAATAGAGGATTTCTTGTACTCGGGGACATAAAAGGAAGTTCTATTTGTGCCTTACACCCTCCCCTTCCTGACATTGCAGCCTGCAATAGGAGGGTTTTGGGAGCAAGGGCAGTTCTGACCATCCAGAAAGCACTGTATTGGCTAGGTCTTGCTAGCTGCTGATTGGTGAGCTACAGGCTTGTATATCGGTAAAGGGTGAGCCTATTCGTATTGTCAGTGCAGCTGGCACAACATACATGAGGGTGACAATGCTGCTCTGAATTCAGTAGCCATGAAACGGTATTGTCCCCCATATCGGGAAGCGTCACTTTATTGGCAGGATCAGAGGTGTTTGTGAGATTGTGCATGGGCCTAAGGGAAAACGAATTGCTGCGCTTTTGTCATGCTTAGATGCAGCTTGATAACAAACTTCTTTTCCTGGCCCAGTTTTTGCAGAGTACCATGGCCATATAAGAAACCAGAACACAGTCCTGTTATGAAGAATCTGGCATTATAACCCATCCTGTGAACTGTTTTGAAGAAGGAACCAGGTGTGACCACACTGTGAATCTACCTTATTGTACAACCTAATATTTCAATTTTAAGTCAGTTCTTATACGCAGTACACTGACTCAACACATTGTTAGTTAATTTGTATTATAGGACACAGAGATTGCTGTAAAATATATGTTCAAGCTTTCTTTTTTCGTATAAAAATATATCTATTAAAAGCCACCTTTTGTCCCAGTTTCTTGCTTGTGTTTTTTTTAATTTTTTGTATTTTAGTGTAGATTTCAGTTCAGCTGTCTCTTGAAACAGGTGTGTATTACATTGAATGTCAGCTGATTCTACCTCTCTCCTACTTGCTTTGTGATTGGCTGGCTGTTTTCAGTTAATACACCAGTAAGCCTAACTAAAAGCTACAGAGGCTGCCAATCAGAAAACAGAGGAGGAAAGCTCTGTCAGTCACTATGAACACTCCTTTTCAAGAAGCAGCTTGTACCTGTTTTGACATCTGTAGGATGGGTAAGGCTAAACCCCGTGCAGACCCTGTTTTGTTCACCTGCATAATTGCATGCCATGTTTAAACTGTAATGTTTTCTCATTAAAAACCTACAACTTTACTTGCTTCCCTTGCATATTTCAATCTTTGAATGTTGTATGAAGTCTGGAAAAGCAACTCCTGAGTATATTTCCTATTGCAGCTCTTAGAAGTGCCTTTTTATATTTGGGGAAAGGGTTGGTGATGAGCCTCGTGTAAAAGCTTGGTAGGGTTGACTTCTAAAGGTTTGTCAAACCAGTAAGACGTGAGGATCAAATCTGCTGACTGCAAGTCACACGTGTGTGTGTGTGTTTTTTTTTTTTTCTCTACAGACCGAACCAATTTTATGTCCCTATATAATAAATAGATTTCTCTTATTCATTAATCTCCTCCGTTTTCAAATTGATGCTCATCACTAATTTGTACTGGTGAGGATATAAACACCATAATTTTGGGTTCTGATGGATTTCCAAGCACATAAACACCAAATCCAGTATGTATGCACTATAAATATATATTAGGGATGCACATATACTGGTTTTTCATATAGAGTACCAGTAGTTTTTTGTTTTTTTTGGTACTCGTCGATAACTGTGCCGTGTGCCCAAATATCAGGGAGCTGGATGGCTGATTATGACCCGCCACCCAGCTCCCTGATTGCCTGGGAGGCCGGTGTTCTATCAAACTCTGGTCACGAAGCCAGGCAGCCTTGGGACGGGAAGCTGTGCAGCAGGTCATGAGGTGTCACCCGGCTTTCTGATGGCAAGCCAGGCGGCAGGTCATGATCTGCCACCTTGCTTCCTGATTGGCTAGGAAGCTGACCTCACTCCTGACCAATCAGGGAGCCAGGTCATGATGTGCCCCTGGCTACCTGATTAAGCAGCCAGGCTGCCTAGCAACAAGTGAACCCGGCTTCCTAGCTAATTGGGAAGGTGGGTTATAACTCGCCGCCCAGCTTCCTGATTGGAAAGGAAGATGACTCCATACTTCCTTGGTGCTGCTGGTCAGAAGAAGTCCCATCCAGAGTTGCATTAATTTTTCACCAAGATCTTGTAGTGATGATGGGAGAGTTGGACCACAGCGTAAAGTCTTCTCCAGCTCATCCCAAAGATTCTCAATGGGGTTAATGGTATGGACTCTGTGCCTGCCAATCCATGTGTGAAAATGTCTCATGCTCCCTGAACCACTCTTTCACCATTTGAGCCTGATTTAATCCAAGCATTGTCATCTTGGAATATGCCCAATGTGCCATCAGGGAGAAAAAAATACATTGATGGAAAAAACCTGGTTATTCAGGTGGGCAGCTGCTTTCAATTTTTGGGGACATAACATTGCTGGACCTAGACCTGACCAACGGAAGCAACCCCACTTCACAACACTGCCTCCACAGGCTGATGTTATAGGCATGATGGATCCACCACTCTTCTTACCTTGATGCGCCCATCACGCTGGAACAGGGTACACCTGGACTCATCAGACCACAACCTTTTTCCATTGCTCCACAGTCCAATCTCATGAACGCACATCAATACATGCATTTGTTTTGACATGAATGTACGAAATGCTCAGGTTTGAATGGCCAGCAAGTAAATTTGATGCAGCAGTTCCAAGTGTCAAAGTTGTCGCTTGCAAGACTGGTTCCACGTCTTTCCTGAGGCATCCGTGCAACAACAAAAAAGTCCTATAAGTGATGAGTGGAGAAGGCAATGTGCGGCATAGCACCCTATTGCATGTTTTATAGCATGAGTAACACATGCAAAAAAAAAAAAGTATCACCATGTCTGAAATGGTGATAATTCTAGGGGGCTTTATTAAACAGGTACATAGTACATACCTATTATGTTCTCTACTTATTACCAATAATTAATGGTGAAGAGAAGGAATGAGACCTTCCCTGGTGTTTTTTTCTCTCATCTGTAAAAAAAAAAATAAGTCAAGGCAACTGGACTTGCTGTATTTTTCTCGAAGACGTTTCACTGGACATCCGACCAGCTTTCTCAATTCTGAATGACTTGTACAAAAATTATCTGGGAATAAATATGGTGAACGTTGCTCCAATCCACATCATCTGTTAGTCACAACCAGGTGTTGATAGCGTTTGCATAATTGGAGTCTAGGAGGTATTAAAACAGCATTTATATGTGGCAGAAAATAGATGTCTCACCCCCCCCACACCTCTATTCAAGCATATGTTTTTACATATATGGCCTCTTTCACACCTTTTTTTAAATCAGTCCTCCCTGTCTAGGATGCGTACCTGACTCTTCAAAGGAGTGACCTTTTTCCTTAAGATACTATACTGCTGAATCCTGACCAGAGTGTTTGGCTCTTCTATGCTGTGCCATACGCTGGTGTAGCAGCTGTTTTTTGTTTCACCAACATACAATTCTGAGTACTCCTCACTGCACTGGACTGCATACACAATGTTGTTCATCTTGTGTTTTGGCGTTGGGTCTTTTGGGTGAACCAGTTGTTGCCTCAGTGTATTGTTGGGTTTAAAGCAGACGGGGATGTGATGTTTTTTTAAAAAACCCTTCCGAGTTTCTCAAGACACCCCAGCTACACATGGGATGACCACATTCTTCTATTTGTCATGATTTTCACCCTCACTGCTACTCTTGGCATTCGCTCCTTCTTAAACTCCTCTGAGGGTTTATCACTGTTCTAAGCAGTGAAAAGACTTCTCACCATTTATTAAAAGTTCCTTCCCCTTCACTTATTCTAGTTGTGTTTGTACAACTTTCATTCATTATTGTTAAGTCAGTGACTGTAGCGCAGACATTGTATAGGCATGACAACAAAAAATAGCACTTTATGAGGCATTAGTGGCACGTTCTGGTTCCATTTACCAAACATTCGATGATGCCACACAAATGAATTTTTAGAAACTACTCTTTTTTTTTTATTATCAGAACAATGCATATAATGTTTTCTAAATACTAAATCATTTGCAGATATTTTACAGTGAAGTATACATGTCCATATTTACATATCTGTAAAATGCTTCAAAATTTATACCACAAGCAATGTAGAAATCCTAGCATTTTTGGGGATATTATTTATAGTGTATACATTCACTAAAATTTGCTACTTACAATATGTACATACAGTAATATACTTGTAAAATCAAGTGCATGCTATCCGTACCCAAGACAGGGTCTAGCCCAGTGGTTGGGTATGTAACATTAGAAAATATAAATACATTAAATTCCTTATACCGTAGTTTCTATTGAATCATGCGTACATTGCAAAAGTGATTATGTTCTTGCAAATCGTGTATCTCTAGTTTAAGGAGAAAAAAAAAAGAAATGGCTGTTTTCATAGCTTCTTTTTTTTTTGCTACTAAAAATGACAATTATTCTTGCAAAACTGTTGACAATGCATTTGAATCTTTCGGTTGGAAAGCATAAGAAAACATGTACAGTACAGAAAACCTTTAAATGAAATACAAGGCAGAAATTGTGTCAGGCACCATGAAATTAAAACTGTAGTCAAACAAGTACTGATTTTTAAAATGCCAATATCTACAGATGGGTTACACAGAGCTTCAGGACCAATTAAACTTTCAGGTTAAATCAGCCAGAAACATTCCAGGTACAGCAAAAGAAAAATGTGTTCAAAGACTAACAGGGTTATTCATTAAAGGGTGAAGAGTTTGGAGAAGGCAGGAGAAGTGAACTATCTAGGACAACATAGCTAAACTGGAAAATGTTTCTAAATCGGCTATTTTGGCCTAGATTGTTCTCTTCTCCGGCCTTCTCAACTCTTCACCCTTTTGTGAATACGCCCTGTTAGTTTCTTTAGAAAGCAGCCACAGCCTGAGTAGAAAAGTCTGTCCCCTGCCAACATGCTGCAGAGAAGGAACCTGCTCTCTGTGAAAACAGTGGCCTCTCTGCTGAAGTCCAAAACAACCCCCAGCTGAGTCAGACCTATAGCATTCTGTTGATGGGACAGCTCTAGCTCTGACTCCACAGGAGGTGTGTCAGACCTCTGCAGAGGTCACTGCTCCCACACAGAGAGCAAGTGTCCATCTCTGCAGCATGATGGCAGGGGAAAGGCTTTCCTACTCAGGATGTGGCTACTTTTTAAAGAGAACGAACTATAAGACTTTGTGCAATTTTTGTTTTGGTGCACCATCAATGTTTTTTTTTTTTTAATTTAAACTGGAAGTCCAGCTGGGCTACCAAGCAATACATAATTGGTAAACTGACCACATACTGTCAGAGCAACAAATGTATCGACATATAGGAAGTGTTAGGGCCAACCTGGTCTATTTGAATGTGATCCTGCTAAGTAGGTTCTTACAGTTTTGTACTGACAAATCAGAATCTGCCTGCATACCACCAGCTCTAAAGCATTATCTCTGCCTTCCTGACCAATCTGGTGCTGTACGTCTGGGCACTGGCACAGTAAACTCTGTTATCATTGCCCAGCTCTGTTATGGTTGTATAAGCACAGTAAATATGCAATGAGATTTGGAGCAGTCTTCTAATCTATACAGTATCCATGCTTACACAACATTTGTTGTACCTAATATACACCATAATATTTTGAGGGGGGGAGATTATTAGGACTGTGTGAATGGGCAAAAGTAGAAGGTGAATATTACAGGCACCTACTGTAGATATAATGGGAGTGAATTTTATCTCAGACTTTTTTTTTTGCTTTTTTTAAAAACATATTAAGTTGTCTGTAATATTTTCTCTCTCCCTCTCCTGCTTGTGAAGGACAATGAGACCACTAATTGTCTACTCCATACTGTGAACGCCAAACCATATGCTTCAGGTTTTGTGCTCTAGTATCTTGTATCCCTAGAACTGGCAAGAGGACTCGAAGTGATTAGCATTTATTGTGGTAATGTAGAGGTGCAGTGATGATATACAATATGTGCGCACATTTTCATGACTTGCATTGCAGGCTTTCTTCATTTTTTTTAATTAACTTTTTATTAGGCTTGAGTCCTACAAATTAAACATTTTCTCTACAGGAAATTCAGTCTGACACTGGGGTGGGATTGTAAAGCAGGCTGTAAACGGCTGCTCCCCTCCCTGTGATTCTGTGTAACACGATCACTAAACACCAGCTCACAATACACGGGGGGGGGGGGGGGGGTGGTGGTTGTCAATACTAACAAGTGGGGGAGAGATCTCAAAGAAGGCTCAGTTGTATTATACACACATTGCTTGCAGAGCACAGAGGCAGACATTTCCATGAGATGGAAGAGGAAAGCTAACAAAAAAAAAAAGTTTCTGTGTTCATATACAGCAACTGCATATGCCTGATCCATGTTCACTCGGTGCACATTGCTGGCAAATGTTTTTGTTTTTTTTTACCTCTGCAAAGATGGAAAATTGATTTTCATTCATAGGGTCTCAAGCAAGTGCTCCTTCAAAATACTAGTACACTACTAGTAAAGTAACCTAACAAGCAGTCCATGCTGGTATTCCTGTCATTAATATAACATCTTAAAAGAGGCTTCCAATTTTAATCAGAATCTCTCATTTGCTTCAGGCTCCTATAGGACAATCCCACCTTCCATATACTAAGAGGGGGATTTATCAAAACTGGAGCAGACAGAATCTGGAGAAGTTGCCCATGGCAACCAATCAGCTTCTCTCTTCAGCTTGTTCAATTAAGCTTTGAAAATGAAAGACAGAAGCTGATTGGTTGCCATGGGCAACTGCTCCAGTTTTGATAAATCCCCCTCTAGGTATATAGCAGAATGCTCATCCTGCTGGCTTAGCTGCTCAAACACCAGTTCAGTCCTCACCTTGTATAATATACTGTATTTGAGAGCATATTGGATAGACAAGACCGCACTAGCAGATCTCTCCAGCAGGTGGCACTGTAGGTGGAATCTGGAATCCGGTCCTATAAGCACATAAAGCTAGTTTGTGGAAGGAGAGGTTCCATTGGGTATAAACAGCTAAATTAATTTCCATTGAATTGAAAATACCCTTTAAGGTATTTTTTTGGGAAGGTGCAACATTGTGGTTAATGCATTGTAATGCAAAGACCAGCAAACCCAACAGTGGGTACTGTACCTTCTTTCGAGCCTGGCATGGGGGTGTTTGGCTGAAGTGGAAAATGGGCACTAAGAGCCCTCTGTTAATGCTTGTCTGACATACATTTTATGCTGGCCATGCACATAGCAATTTAGGAAGCTCTACATTAGCCTTCAGTCATTGAACTGAATGGTCAAGAGCAATCTGTCACCCATCGTTTCAGCTGTTTCCTGCCAGCCAGATTTATTTTCTTGTTCATTGAAATAATTTAGCTGCCAGGAACAAATTGAAAATGTGGGCGTCATAATGGTATGGACCTTTTACTTCCAAGTAGTCCTTTTCTTCAAGCAAAAATCAATTCCAAAATTGCCTGGTTAATGACCAGCACTATAGAGCTTATCCTTCAGTTGCCCCACACATAGGAAAGACATGTGGGGAAACTGACATAATAGAGGTGTCTATTATCCCAGTTAGTACCTAGCACTTGGGGAGTATATGGGCTGTCTGGGGGCCTTGAGGAGCAGAGCTGAGTCCTCTCATTTAAAGACACATGAACTTTCTCCTTCCTCAAATCAATACAATTTATCACTGATCAGGAAGTTTATATTAGTGTATTCCGGCGGTGGACTGAGCAGTGAAGACTAAACAATTAATATATGTTGAGCTGGTGGCTCTGCGTGGGGATATTCCCTCACTGAGCCCCGATCACAGTCAGTGACAGGTGCTTGTTTTTTTTTTTAAATATCTATCTGCTCCTTGTTCAGACCTGCTATCTTCCAGCATCAACTTTCTTTGCAGCTGTGAGATATGACTGAATGTAGAATTTAGAGAGCTGCAAAAGACATGATTGCTACATTGGGAAATGTGTTGTGCTCATTAGTTAAAGCTGAACTCTGGTCTGGAGACAGTTACCCTTGCACTGCTTCCTCCTTTGCACTGCAAGAGTAAACTGCTCATTTTGTCTTGGGTATGATAAATAAGGTGAATTATTCCTCACTATCCCAGCAGCCAGCGCTCTTCTTTGCTGTCTGACACTACCGTGATGTGGGCGGACGATTGCTATCATCACGTACAATGCAGAACCACTGGTACTGCATTGCATGTTATGCTGTCAAAAAGCTGCGACCGGTCAAGCAGCAAAGGGGAGCCACTTGGAGGTCCAGTGGTACAGAGAGGAGGAAGCCTGCAGGAGCAAGAAATGAGGTAAGTACTTCACCTTCTTCCTCTAACCCAGCCTTTCTCAACCTTTTTAACATCGAGGAACCTTGAAATAACTTTCCAGTCTTAGGGAACCCTCTGCTAATAACTACTCCTAATACAGCTCACTGCACATTAAAGTGGTGGTCAGTGGAGAGCTTCCCCCTTTCTATAGATATATAAAAAAATAATTGTGGCCAGTTGGGCAGAAATTGCTTATTGCTCAAGGAACCCTTAGCAAACTCTAGAGGTGACAGTGGCATGATATTTTATTTAGTATTTTATATAGGTTAGTCTATCTCATTATCACAAAGGAGCAGTCATCTTGTTCAACTCATGAAGTACTTATACAATTCATCCCTTACAATCCCCAGTTTTTAGCATATACAGGTGAAACGGTTTATTACAATAAACCAGTTTGTCTCTATGACATCCGTAACACCAAACTTTTATCATGGCCATGATAAAAGATGGCCATGATGACCAATCACTGTTTAAGGCTGATGGCCATGATGACCAATCACAGTTTAAGGCTGATTTATGATCAATTATCAATTTGCTATGCTCATTGCTCTATGCAATGAGCATAGAAAATTCCTTTGCTCCTTAGCTTCATCTAGTGGCCATACAAGGCAGTGAATCTCATTCACACAGAGAGGTGTGAACCGTTAATCAATCAGTCCCTTTATGTGCACTTTATTTAGCCCTCGGACCATAAAAAGACCAGTAGGTTGTGTTTGCCTTTCAGGCCAAAAGTCAACAGTCCTCCCCCGGGTGCATTCAAGTTACCAAAGTTAACACATTTAACTTTTTTTCATATTTGTGTTTCCAGCAACATTTTCTTTATAATTTAAAAACAAAAAAATCACAGATATGAATTCTCTGTGTAGGAACTCCAGAAGATAAAAATAAATATATAAGCATGCCAACACGTAGATTAACAATTATTAGGACCACATTGACACCTTTACAAAGAAAACCCTTTGGTGCTAAAGCATTCTTCATGAATATAGACCCGTTAACTGAACTAAGTGCCATAAATAAATAAATTACAGTTTATTAAAGGGTGACATTTTGTTTTGTGTGAATTAATGATTCAGACCGTTTAGACTTTTTAGAAAGTTGCTTTGGCCTATTTCTAGTGTGGCAACAATGCAGTGATATCTAGTTTGTAGGTAGATTTGACCAATTCTTATGTATTTGTGTTTGTTACCAATAATTTGCATTCTATTTGGTCAATTTTTGTTTGTCACTTTCACCATTTTTTTTAAAACGTCATATTATGCAAAAACTAGGGCAAACATATTATATATAACTTGGAAAAACAACCTGAATACAATTCAGTGGAACACTACGCAATCACAAAAAAAGCAACATACTGCCAATCTGAAAAAATTTAAATAACAAGGAATTACGTAAACAGATAAAATAAACATTGTGGCCTTTAATTAGGTAACATGTAACCTGTAGAGAGCGGTGACTCTCAGCAACCAGTCAGAATTCATCTTTTGACTGAAGAATTTTGATTGGCTGTACAAGCTACTGCCTATTAACATGGAAATGCTGAATATCTAAATCACCCTAAGTTATTGCCTTGCCAAGTCATTATTCTACAACATCCTATCAACAGATGTGGTCTTTTTATGCACCTATGTGTGTATCATTCAGCTGTAGATCCTCCAATCATCTCTTAATTGGTGCTGACACTCGCTCCTGTGATAGACTACAATCTCAATACAAATTAGTAAACTGAATGTGAGATTGTAGTCCATCATGGGAGCAAATGTGGAGCGGTGACTACTTTACAACACACACAGGGACCATGGGGAAAAAAGTAACCACCCTCCAGAAGGAAGGACAGTGTCAGCACCAATTAAGAGATGATTGGAGGATCTACTGCCGAGTGTAATACAAATAAGATACATTTTTGTTAATAGTTAAGGTTCCTGAATGCATTTTTAAGTTTTAACTCCTGAGTATTGTGTCACTTTAAATAATTAGATGTTCTATCAGTTTAGCTAAGTATTAGTGTGAATCTTATTTCATGATGCCAAAACAATGACAGATTGGCCAAAAAATGTCTCAGTAAGAAGCTTCATTCCTAAAACAAAAGGGAGAACTTCTAATCCATGCAAAGAAAATCTAGCAGCATCCCCACTTCTGTCCATGCAAAGAACAAACCTATATGACTGGAAAACACTTTTAGGCGAGGTATCAAAGGCAGTTTCCAGGATCATTAAGAAGTAATAAAAACAAATAAACTTAAAGTAAAACTATGGCCTTCCATTTAAATAAAAAAAATAAAAACATGTGATGCAGGACTTAATTATAAGTGCGTCTGAACTGACAGCTTTCTCTTAGTCCTACTGCAAAGTCCTACAAATACCTGCTGATCCTGCCAGTGAATTCCACCTAATGGAGCTTCCTGCAACAATGCTGCACTGCTCCTGAATTCAGAGCAGAGTTGTCACTCTCATGTAGCCTAGGCCTGTTTTCACTACTGTAGGATGAGAAATGTTGCAGGGAGCGTGGCTGTCAGCATTATCACTGCTGATTTAGAAGTCTGTACCATCTCAATCAGCGCCTGGCTACACCTAGTCCTGCCCAATGTTTTCTGGATTGACAGCACTCCCTCTGCCTTTGTTAAAACACTCCCATGGTGAGCTGCAGGGTCTGGGAGGGGAAGCATGTGATGGACAAATGAAGCAGGATTTGGCTTAGACAGGGAAGGTAACGGAAGTATTTTGTTTATGAGGCTTATGCATCATATAATAACTGAATTTGGGACTTGTTTAGACTGCCACACAGGAGCCTTTAATTGTACTTGATTCAATAATAATATAATTATGCTTAGGTGTTATGATAAGCAACGTTATGATAAAGGGAACTTTCTGCGGTTTTCTATCTCATCATGATAGCAACTGCCATAATCCTACTGATTAGTCTAAACCAGGGGTAGGCAAACTCCAGCCCTCCAGTTGTGGTGAAGTACCAATTCCCATCAAGCATTATGCCTGTGGCTGCCAGAGTCTTGCAATGCCAGTGGGATTTGTAGTTGTACCACCACTGGAGGGCCAGAGTTTGCCTACCCCTGGTGTAGACCATTGGATAAACCTCAAATGCTACAGGATCTGTTTAAAAGAGATACTTCAACTGGCCCATTAAGGACAAAGTGACAGTGGCTACTGATAGCCCTCCTAGGTACGTTTTGTTGTTGCAGCTTTACCTGGGTGGAAGAGCTACCTGCCTCCACCATCTGACAGCATTCCGGGCTGGTGATTAGTCACTCAGGCCTCAGCACTGTTATATGCTGCCCCATATCTCGAAGCCCAGCTCCATTACTGCAACTGAGTGAGGGCTCCAATGGAGCCAGGAGGAAGCGAGGGAGCACAGATTGCTGAGTATAACTCGCTGAGGGGTGTGCTATCAACAGACACTGCCACGTTGTTCTAAATGGTATTTATAACCTCATGAGAAGCATGTGTCTCCACGTAAATGAATAGACTGATGCTTGCACATGCCCAGGTCAACATTCATCATCACATGGCAGGAGAAGCATTCGGGGAACTCTGTACCTGCTTTACATTCTTGGGTCAAGCATAAATTAAAATCTATACTCAGACAAAAAGGTTACAAAAAATATTCTTCTATGTTTCTATAAGGAATAAACTTGTGTGGGCTTCCTCTGGGTACCCCGATTTCCTCCCACACGCCAAAGACATGCCGGTAGGTAATTTGGCTTCTGTTTAAATCAGCCCTGTGTTTATGCATGTGAGATAGGAACCTTAGATGGTAAGCTCCTTGAGACCACGGACAGATGTGAATGTGCACTATATAAATCGTAAATTGTAGGCGTTAAATAAATACATAAATAAATAAAACTTCTATGCTTAGGTATATTATAAATTAAGGCTTGTTAGCTTGTCAATATTTACAATATTTTTGGGTGTTGCCAACAGCTCCTTTTTCAGATATGTTTAAAGAAAACAGATGGAAAAAAATTCCTAATAGAAGGCTTTCATTCACATATGGATTCCAGTGTCATGCAATCATTTTCAGCATCAGTGTAACCTGAATTGCCTCTTCTCTAACCTGATGGGGGGCTTTGCTAGAGGAAATACCATGACACGACCATTGGTCAATGCTTTTGATAACTACGATTTCCAACTAAGTGTGCAAATGGCACAAACAATTATTTGCGTCACCACAGAAATGTTTGCTTGCTTTGGCATACACTGTACATTCCTATAACAACCTAAAAATTCAATAATCCAGATATTCTGTATGTTCCCTCTGGTGCTGTTCTCTGGTATGCAAATACCTTGCTTATTGCATATTCATAGGACACATTTAAATCTCAAGTCCCGTAATTAATACCAGGAAAAGCTTCAGCAATACATTCTATTGCCCAATGGAAGACAGTGTTACAAGATACTTGTCAGTTACTTCAGTAGAGTACTGGGAACTTCTTGTGACAGGTTCTACTAAAAGTTTTTTTGGGGGGATTTAGCCTAATTGTTGTATATTTCATTTAAAGGAAAACACTATTAAGTGTGGATCAATGCAGGGGTGAAGTGCTAATATTGTGTAAATTGCGGTCATTGATATGATACAAAATCCCACTTATCAAACTATGAATAATTTGATCCTCCAGTATATCTGCACGTAGACTTGTTAAACCTGGAAATCATACAATCCATGGGGTACAGATGCCTAGATTACTGAATTGTGTGATTGTCCCCATGCTATTATGGAATCCCTGCATATTTTAATTAGATTATCAATAATAATGCAGCTTGTTCAGCTTTGTATTTATTAATTAATCATTAAATCCATCTTTTTTTTAAATATAACTAGTTTAAGTACCTAGTTTTACTAGTGTCAGTTTTTTTGAAACCTCATGTACACTACAGCAGCAAGGGGTAGGACTGGGAGCCATTTAGATGTGCTGCATTCATTTCTGCTGACAAGGGACATGTTGATGGGAATAGAGAGCATTGAGAACAGAAGGATGACCCAATCATTTTACTGCTGCTCTTTTATTGTCAGCAGACTGAGGGTAGAGAGGGAACTCCACTGTAAGCCTCTAGAGAAACTACACTGAGTGGCCAGTTTATTATGGCCACCTGACGTTTGTAGGCAAATTAGCTATAATTTCGCGCTGAAGTTGCTAGAGGGCCAGACCATTATAAATAGGGAAGCAGGTTGTTTACCACGACAGTAGAAGTGTTTTTTTCTGAAGATATGGGTAAACAATGCAATTTAACAGCCTTTGAGCGTGGGATGATCGTTGGTGCGAGCCATGGAGCGAGTATCAGCAAAACAGCAGAATTAGTTAAATGTTCAAGAGCAGCTGTTGTTAAAGTGTTTAAAGACTGGACTGTCAGCCGAAAATCTGGGTCTGAACGTGCGTATTGTGGCCGTCAGCGGCTAGTCAATGTTAGGGCAGAACTGAGAGTGGCAAGACTGGTACAAGACAACAGAAGGGCAACAGTGCAGTGTCAGATTCCTCGCATCACCTTTCAACATCTCGTGGAGTCACGAGGCGGCCCAACGAAGTCATCTCGTGGAGTCATCTTGTGGCCCAACGAAGTACTGAAGGGGTGGTCATAATAATCTGGCCACTCAGTGTATAACAGAGAAATTAGTGTCACACTCTAGTCAATCTTAAGACTATATTGGACAGAAAAATTATTGGTTGACTGGTAAAACAGCTCACTTATACATATTTTATGTGTATCCAGCTGTCTGCATGGAGTTTTGCTTTAAAGTCTTCTGGGAAGTGCTTCTAGGACAGCTAACCTGTGCTTCGATCTGCCTTCAATAAGTGTCAGACCTATAAGAATTATGTGAAATCTCTGGCACCCCAGCAATGGAGTGGAACAATGAGTTCTGCCACAAAAGTGCTTGAAAAGAATATTTAAACCTTAAAGCAGACCCTTACACTCAAAATTCAAATCCCCCCAATGCATTCCTCTGTCTATGCTGATTAATAATAAAATAGACATGTCAGGTGTAAAATGCTGTGATTGTGAAATACTTACACTTGCAGAGCATTCACTTCCTGCTTTCCATGTGCAAAATAGTTCATTTTGCCAACGCAATGCATCCTGGGATTGTTTTGTCATTGAAATGAGATCTTGTTCAAGAAAAAAAAGAAAATGGCTGCGAGATCTCGCGAGATTTCACAAAATCATGCGAGATCTCGCAGCCATTTTCTTTTTCTTTTTTTTTGTTGAACAAGGTCTCATTTCAATGGCAAAGCATTCCCAGGATCTCGCAGCCATTTTGTTTTTGTTTTCTTGCCTTTTACTTGATGGGGAAAGTGGTGGGCACGGAAGGAGCGGCTTTTCCCACCGTAAACATGGCCGCATGCTGCTTTGCGGCGACAAATTTTAGAGATAAAACCAGGTTTTTTAAAATGAAGAAACAGCTTTTTTAATGAGTCCCAATATATTTATGGTTTATTAATGGTTATGGGAATGTTTTTTTTTTACACATTCAATACTGCAGTGTAAAGGTCCGCTTTAACACACTCTAACAAAAACCCACTTTGACTTCCCCTCAAAGGACATGACAACAATGTCTTTATGCCTGCCATTAGACATGTGCACGGCAAAAAATGCGTTTTCTGACGAAACGAATGAAAACGCAGAACATTTTCATTTGTTTCCTCAAAGAAAACACATTTTTATGCTGTTTCGGATTCGGAGGCAACGTGCCTCCAAATCCAAAACCGCACACTGAAACTGCAGAGCGAGCGGTGGCCATATTGGCTGCCGCTCGTTCTGCATACTCGTTCTGTATACCAAGATACACCCAAAGATGGCGGCACGCCTGCACAGAAAATGAGCCTGCGGGCCGATATGGCCACTGCTCGTTCAGCGTGTGACATCACTGTTACCTGACGTCAAGCGCTACGCCTCCAAGATGGCGGCGAGCATGCACAGATCATGCCAGCAGCCAATATGGCTGCCATGCGTTCTGCAAACTAATTTATGTATTCCCGAATATAGTTTTTGTAAAATATATATATATATATATATATATTAATTTGTGGCATATATTAAATTCGTTATTTCGGATTCAGACGAACCGCCAAATCAACTGAATTTCGTTGATTTGCAGGTTCGTCCGAATCCGAATGCACATGTCTACTTGCCATATATTTGGTAATATTGCACCCAACATAAGGAAGATAATATAGGAAGATCAGCGACAATAATCACGTAGAATATGCATGATAACTGTCTCACAAGTAATATCAGAAGTAAGAAACAATCAGAAGGTTCATTTCAACTACCACTCTAACTTTAGGCAAAATGGTGCAGACAAAACACAAATGGATGCTACGTACTACAACAGGGATCTATTATATAATCACCATTTTAGTAAAACGCTACAGTTTTTCAGGTGTAAGTCAATTGCATAAAGGGACTACTACCAATAAACTACTACTTGCAATAAACTTTTCACTTCTAAGAGGTGGGCAGAGCCTTGCAGATGTTTCTTCCCCCATCTTGTTCTGTCCCTAATTCGATATTTTTCTAGAATTTAAAATGAACAAGTTCTACACACAGAACTACTGTGATAGAGTGAAATGGTCATTATACACAATTCTAATATATTTGCCATCCAGAGACACTCTTAGGATTTGAGGATGAAAATGGACCTTGATTGACCATTTGCGCTATAATCTGGGTATACAATATCCCAAGTACCAATATCAAAAAATGTGTGCCAGCAAGGGTCCCAGAATGTATTCTAAGTGGATCAAGGAAGTGGATCTAAGTGGATATGTATAATGACATCCTGCACAGTGACAAGAACCAGCAAGGTATTTTGGGCATCTTATATGGATAGGGCTTTATACCCTGAATGGTGGGATTCCTTCTCCCAGAAGGTCTTAGAATCTCACATGAAAATCTTGAGGCCTAGATCAGGTAAACGTTAGACTTGGACTCTAAGCCTGATATTGTGAACTGCAAATGATAATGCAAATAAAAAACAAGAACTATAATAATATTTGTATTAGTTCACCTAACACCAGTTCTCATCCTCACTTAACAACTCCTAACATCTAAGAAATGAAAGCCGTGCTCCTGAATCAGCTAAAGTTGTACCAATTTTAGCAACACACCCTCACCATATCTACATCCTTCCTAGTGTGAAAATCACAAACTTAAAATGGTTACATTCTAGAAGGTACCATATACCTTTTTCTCCCAGCTTTTTATGCTCTTCTACACCGTACCCCATCCAGCCATGGCAAAGACATTAGTGCTTCTCTGTGACCAAGCACACAAGACACATGTCCAAATCTATTACGTCAGTGGAGTTGGGGACTGCAGTTGTGTGGTTTTGCAAGCACGTCAGCCTCATTATATAACAAGTGAATACAGCCTGAACAACTCTACAAATGTTTTCCCCTGTTGGAGGGCGATGCATCTGAAACATGAAGTGTGCAGTCAATGAGTTGCAAGTCCACTATCCCCCATAACATTTTAAACACATCCATGTTGAGTTAGACATTGTTCTGCTGGGTTTTCACCCAACCCACATATTCACCACCATGACAGGCCAAGTCCATCTTGTCAGGCTGAGTACTATTTATGTTCCTATGGAAAATGGGCCAGAAGTGTAAGTGAATCACCCAACTGTGGTTTCTCGACGAGGACTCTCTGTTGACAAGTTGATTGCTCACACTAGTGAATTCTCAGTGTAACAGTATGTTAGCTGCAAAAGCTAAGTGGGTCTGTTATAGTTGTGTCAGGAGTTGGGGGCAGTCCCCATGGGAGGCATGGGACAACAGTAAAAGCCCAGCTAAGTTCAACCCTGAAAGTTCAACCCTACCAAATAAATCAATTTGGGCAAAGATGTTATTTAACGATAGGATCAAAATCTGTTACTTGCTGTCCTTTTATGTGTTGTTTTTTTGTTTTTTTTTCAATGGGAGACCAACAGGCTTGTGATATTTGCCCAGCTTATTCTTACATAAACAGGCTTATTTGGCAAAACAGTGTAGATTGAAAATAATATGGATACTGCTGTAAACCAATCAGATTTCAGGATCCTGCAGTTTGATTAGTGAAAGTGAATCGGTTGCTGGGCTGTAGGTTTGCTTTAGGGGTAGAAGGAGGGGGTGGGGGGTTCTGGTGTAAGAACTACTGCAGTAAAAGTAGTAAGCCCATGATAACTGTCATACTTGTATTCCAGGTAACTCATACCTATTGTGCTTATGACTAAACATTTTCAAGGCATATTTTTATACATATACTATATAGTCAGATGTTTGTGAAAACCTGACTATCACACCTATATGAATTTGTTACACATTGCATTCCAAAATCACAGATTTATGGGGTCCCCCTCCTTACAGCTTATAGCAACCTCCACTGTTCTGAGAAGGCTTTTCACAAGATTTTGGAGTGTGCCTTTGGGAGTTGTGCCCATTCAGCCAAAAGAGCATTTTTGAGGTCAGGTACTAACATTGGATGAGAAGACCTGGCCTGCCATTGGCATTTAAAAGTCATCTAAAAATGTTTCAAAATGGTTGAGGTCAGGGCTCTGTACAGGCCAATTGAGTTTTCCCACAGCAAACCCATCACACCAAATCTTCATGGAGATGGCTTTGTCATGCTGGAACAGAAAAGAGTCTTCCTCAAACTTATGCCACAGTGTTAAATGTGCACATTGCCTAAAATGTCTTTGTATACAGTAACATTAACAGTACCCTTTACAGGAAACACCAGAACTTAATGATTTAGGTGTCCACATAGTTTTGATCATTTAGGTAGGTGTGATGGTCAGGTGTCCACAAACCTTTGGCCGTCTGGTATATATTAATTAGTCAATGCCTTGGATAACACTTTGTAGTGAAAAGGGACCCTATTAATAAGTATGACTCATGTAAGAAACATCTATGTTGCTTCTACATGAACAAACCAAGCGGAATGTATCACAAGATAAACCACCTGTGGAGAATGAATACGTCTATCATAGTCATCTGACATAGGTGTTCTGTTTTGTGACCTTTTAAAGCTAAATGAAATCAATACCCTTCAAATACCGCCTGGTTTTTTTTAATGCTGGAAATCACCATTCCAGTATTAAAACTGCCTGTGAAGTCTGCGGTTGCAGATGCAGTCAAACCAAACGTCAATCCCTAACAGTATTATATACCTACAAATGAATGGGAACACTACCAAAAAGGGTCCAGCTGTTACTTGCAAGCGCAGTAGGGGAGTATGAACCCCTGCATCTTGCTAGAAGGCTCCCTTGAAGGTCAACCTACACTTAAGTTAGACCAAAGTTGTGTTAGTGGCCACCTTTCCAGCATGCTCTGTAGGTTTCTGCTGATCACCAGTGTTAAACTGATCAACAGTGTTAAACTGTTGATCAAACACATACTCCTACAATACCTTACTCATCTTTTTGCTGCCATAAAAATAAAATTACTTTAGGAATGTGCAAATATAAAAGAAGTAACGGTCTGCGTGCGCCTAAAACAGAATGTTTCGGACGTGGTCGACTAAAAGCATTCACACAAGAACGTGACCTGTCCGTGAAATAATTTAATGTCATTCTTCATGCGATAAAAACAGACGTTATAACATGCAATAAAAAAAAAATAAAAAAAATATAAGGTGCCTTGTGATGCTGGCAGTATTATGTTATTTTAAGCATACAGTCTTTACATGATGTTACATCATGACTTATATATAGATTTTCTTTTTTTCAAATGTACTTTTAGTAAGCTTCAAATGTATCAAAATATACAATACTTTTGCATATTAGATATCATTTTTTTGCCCCTGAGTCAAGTAAAGAGGATTTAAAATACAAAGAGGAAAACAGCCGTTAAAAGCACTTACAATATAGTTGAAGGTACTTATAAAAATTAACTTTTTTTCAATTTTTGGATAATTTTCCCGGCAGACCTGGGTCAGATTCATGCCTGTGGAGGGACACAGCCCCTTTGTTGTGTATGGAAGAATCTGGCAGGGAAGTGTGCCTCACTGGGTTGAGATATGATGGACAATGCCTAGCCCGTAGCTCAATCGGAGAGTCGCAGTCATGATCAAGTAGCGACGTCAAGTTGTCTTCGGACGCCGTGTTGAGATGGACTCCACTGGAGAGGGACTCTTTGGATTTTGGTCTGGACTTTTCAAAGTCTACCAATTCTGGACTCTGTAGGATGGAATACAGAACTGTAAATACAATGAAGGGAATTAATCAAAACTAGAGCAGACAAATTCTGGAGCAGTTGTGCATGCCAACTAATCAGACTCTTTAATTTTCAAATCTTAATGAAACAAACTGAAGAGAGAAGCTGATTGGTTGCCATGCACAGCTGCTCCAGATTTTGTCTGCTTCAATTTTGATGAATCCCCACCAATGCATCCAAACAAAAGCCAACTGTTACTTTGACAAAAATTGATATACAAAAAGTATATTTGATTTTTGAAGGGTAAAGATTCCCATACATAAACATAGTGCACAACATATCTAGGCAGCAAGACGGGGATACAACAGAAGGGGAGATAAAGTAAGGTAAGGTAAGGCAGGATAGGATAGGAAAGGAAAGGACCAAAAAGGGGGATTTCTAAACCCTTTTTATTTTGTTACGATTTGTTTTTTCATGTGACCACTGTCAGTCACAGCAATGCCATATGTCTCTGTGGCCCTTGTGTTGGTAGTAGAGCCACATACAGGTCAGGTACTGCAAGTCATCTGATCCCTGATGATAAAATGAATGAACAAATAGTACACAAGTTGTTTAAAAATACCATATATTTGCAGTGACTGCAGGCGGCTAATCTCTGGGTATCTCCATATGACAGGCAATGCTGTTAGGCAAACATTGACAACCAAGTGACATAGCGGCAGGGGGATGGGGTGGCAAGCAGCTTTTGGAATTGCACAAATAGGAATCGGACACTGCAGGAAGTGTTGTACTGCTATGAAAAATTTTCAAAGCTTTTAACTAACATATTTTTTTAAAAAGGGGGGAAAAACTCATAGTAGGGTCTCTCTAAATGACCATGGAACTAAGAAAAGGAAAGAGGGTGGAGGAGAAAAAGAAATCAAAAATACAAGATAGTATGCAGAACAGTAAGTAACAGTAAGGAGAGTGGAGAATGAGTGGAGGGGAGGAACTTTACTGTGATACATGCTAACAGATTACATTGTGTCTTCTCACATAACACAGTAATGTTATAATGAGCTGCATCTGTTAGGGGAGTGACGAGAAGCCAGAAACTGAAACTCTGTCAAACCTCATAATAATTTACAGCCAAACTTGCACCTTCAATACTAGAAGCAGGCACAGAACCTTAATAAATAATGAAGTATTGTGAATTAACAAAACTAAAAATGTTTTTTTAAATAAGCTTATTGCTTAAAGTTAAACCCAACCCTGCATTGTTTTGAATAGCTGAAGAAGAATGAGCAGAACCTGTTTCTCCATGGAGGATATTTCCCTGCACTTCCTGTCCTAGTAGTACCAGTACCTCAGAGGTAGCGAACAGAATGAAAACTGTTGGGGTTATTTACTAAAGAGCCGAAATAACCAGCCGATCTGAACACATATGCTTTGGCTTGGCACAGTCAAGAACACAGCCGTAAGGGGAAAATGGCCCAGCGAAGCGGACCGAATCCCCTGCAAGTTTGTAAAAAATAGATTTAAAAAAAAAAAAAGAGCATGGGGTCCCCCCCCAAATCATACCAGATCCTTTAGGTCTGGTAGCAATGTTAGGGGGGGCCCCGATGTAAAAAATTTGAAGAGTTCCCCTCAGTTCCCCTTGTAAAATATAGATTAAAAAAAGAAAAAAGACAGCATGCGGTACACTCCAAATCATACCAGGCATTTTAGGTCTGGTAGGAATTTTAAGGGGGATTCCAACACACAAACACAGAATGACTGGCTGTTCAGCCCCTATGAAAATAGGGGTGAACAGCAGGGAATTAACTGCTGAACATTCGACTCAGCCAATCCAGATGTTGGATCGGCTGAGGTGAACAAGCTCACGTGCTAAAGCTGTTCGGCCAAACCAAAGGGACGTGAAGTGAGCTGAATGCAGCGGATGTATGGCTAAAGATAACCGTACAGGGCTGCAGTGAATAGCTGAAGAGGCTTCGGCTCCCTTCACTTCGGTTATTAATTCAGCTGTCTTCGACAGCTTAGCGAATAACCCCCTGCCTGCGCACTGACCTGAAATTACAGGAAAACAAATGAGTGATTTTAGAGGATTTGCGGCACACATTTATTTACATGCTATTTGAGGACAGGAAGCTTTCATAGCATGAAAACAAATAGGCCAAGCGAACCCCTGCCCACAGACCCCTACAACTACCGGACCAGTGTTGTGGGGAAAAGGCCCGTGTTCTCATAGGCATGGGGACAAGGTGCTTCTCCAGGCCCCCCCCAGCAAATCACCCTCCCAATGCTGAGGGCATGTGGCCTGGTATGGTGCAGGGAGGTATGGTATGGCCTAATCCGAGCACTCGCCCCCCCTTTCCTGCCCTGCCAGGCGAGTGCTCGGATTAGGGTCTGGTTTGGAATTTTAGGGGGGACCCCACTTTTTAGTTCCTTTTTTTGAACATAGGGGTCCCCTTTAACATTGCTACCAGACCTAGAGGGTCTGGTATGACTTTTGAGGGGAACCCCATGCATTTGTTTACATCAGGGTCCCCCTAACATTCCTACCAGGCCTAAAGGATCTGGTATGATTTGGGAGGGGACCCCATGCTGTTTTTTTTTCAAATACATTTTTTACAAACGTGCAGGGGATTCGGTCTGCTTCGACGGATCATTCTCCCCGCTCCGGTTGTGTGTTCAGCTGTGTGGAGCTGAAGCAAATGCGTTCGGCTTGGCTGTTTACTTTGGGTGCTGTACAGGCTATTGTGAATAGCGCCAAAACGAAGGGTTCCTGCAGCCGAAGGGAGCTGAAGGATTAGCTGAAAGTTTGGCTAAATCCTTTGACTCTTTAGTGAATAACCCCTTTTATTTCTGTTATTTTCAGATTGCCATCCAATATGTCTTGAGCACGTTTGAATAACACCACCTCTTATTTTCATCAGCATGAGATGTTTTACAGCTTTCAAAGCTTTACCACCGGTGGATAGGGGAGACCTCAATGGGGGGAGGGGGAGGTGATAATGTGAAAACCTGAGTTCTGCAGGAAATGGAACATTAATATTTAACCATAACTAAGTTCAAGTGCAATATTTAAATGTATTGGTAAAAAAAAGATGGAGAGAAATGTTTATCAATGAAAGTTACTCAACTGTCAACATTAACATTAACACTGCTATATGCAAGCAACCAAAGTAAAGCAAAGTCACAAAAATAAAAAAGTTCTTGCTGGAAATCTTCTGTTGCCATGCTGCTAACTTGCCTGTGATGAAGGAGTGAAGCTGCGATTTGTTTTGATGGGCACCCCGGAATGTACAATCTGCTGTCTAACAGCTGGCCTCTGGTAGTCTGAACTGGCTGTTACCATGCTATATGCTGGGGGCACCACTGAGGCCTGTCTCTGCAGGAGCTGGAGGATGCTCTGGATGTCGGCAGTCATCTGTGACTCTAACCTGTAATTATAAAAAAAATTGGAGTCAATGGAAGTTTTCAAAGGATACCACAGCTTGTACAGGTCGGAACCAAATTATTATGATCATATTTCTTTATGTGATATGGTAGCGAAGGCATCCATACAGAAGAAAGGTTCAAAAC
Organism: Nanorana parkeri; assembly: GCF_000935625.1. Taxonomy (NCBI): domain Eukaryota; kingdom Metazoa; phylum Chordata; class Amphibia; order Anura; family Dicroglossidae; genus Nanorana; species Nanorana parkeri. Next base: position 738,109 of record NW_017306515.1, read on the forward strand.
CCATGCCTCTTGCTACCTGCACTGGCAATCTTCATTGTCTTTGCAAGCTTCGCTGGTTAGAGAGTCTTCAGCATTCAACACACTTCAGGGAATGCAGACTGCCTGGTCCCGTGTTGGGTGATGTAGGCCCTTCCACTAGCTGCTATGTCAAATAATGTCCTTTATGATGCTGGGTTCTGAGGAATGAAGCACAGCACAGAGATGGGACTGAGAAGTCTAGATTTCTTGACCCACGAAGCTTGTGAAGACAGCAGAGATTGGCAGTTCAGGTAGCAGGAGGCTTAAGCCTTTACTCCTTTCTTTGCAGGGATTCATTTGCTTCTGATATATAAAAAACTGTCAGAGCCGGTGCAGGTTTTGGGGCCATCATTCTCAGAGTGGCTATGTGGCCTTTGCCAGAAGGCCTTGTGTGTTCGAGGGCACCTGGCAGCTGGTGGGAGCTCCAGGAGCTGTTCAGCTTTATCTTGTATTGATAAAAAAACGTAGTAAACATAAATATAAATGTGCAGGAGCACAAGGAAAAATCATAGGGGGCCCCAAAGCATAATTTGATGGGGCCCCTCCCGTCAGTGGCAGGTGTATTATAATAGATCCCTATTTACACACCCTTAGCAATGGTAGTCAAAAGGAGTGACATATAATGTCTCCATTTTGATATCCTCTTAACACTGGTGGTCAGAGATGGGTAGATTACAATATAACAATGGTGGTCACTGGGTTACTCCATTGTCCGCAGGTGCTAATCAGAGACCCTATGTCCTCCTTATTAGCCACTGCTGGGCTTAGCCTGTGCTATGTACCGAGTCAGCAATCAGAGCCATCTGGGAAACCATAGCATGTAAGTCAATTTTTTGCAACCCCCTTTTCAGACATGGAATGGGCCCCTCCCTGGTCCTGGGCTCCACAGCAGTCACCTGGACTATTATGGCTGTAGTTACACCCTTGTGAATGTGGTCCATTATGCTTCAAAGCTTTCTGTCCCACAATATATCTTAAAGTGACACTAAACTCAGACATTAAATCTTAAAAATGCATTTGAATACCCTATTAACAATAATGTATCTTATTTGTGTATCACTCTGCTGTAGATCTTCAAATAATCTCTGAATTGGTGCTGACACTGTCCTTCCTTCTGGAGGGTGACTACTTTTGTTTCCCATGGTCCCTGTGTGTGTTGTAAAGTAGTCACCGCTCCAAGTTCACTCTGGTGATGGACTATAATCTCAATAGAAATGATTAAACTAAACATGAGATTGTAGTCCATCACAGGAGTGGACTCGGACCAGTGACTACTTTACAATATACACAAGGACCAGGGGGAACAAAAGTAGCCACCCTCCAGAAGGAAGGACAGTGTCAGCACCAGTTCAGAGATGATTTAAGGATCTACAGCCGAGTGATACACAAGTAAGCTTCATTTTTGTTATAAGTTAAAGTACTTGAATCCATTTTTTAAGATTTCACTCCTGAGTTTAGTGTCACTTTTACAGTAGCACCATCATTCATATTTACTTTAAAAATTCCATCTATTGTATAACCAGTGCTAATTGGTAAATGCAAATATACATTTTACATGATACTGTATAACACCACAAAAATGTAATTTGTTGTTTATGATGTGGACACTGTGCAGTTCCTAAACACTGCCAGCAGAGGGCAAACTTGCACTACATTTTGACTGCATCGTCTTGCTATTACCTAACAGCCATTTAAAATATGAAGTAGTACTCTCTTATTCAAACAAGCAAGTTTTAAATGACTCTGAACCAAATTAAGTTTCCAAGCTCTTAAGCTAATCTATGAATTTAAAATTGATAAAATAAATCAGCACAGACAGTGAGAGAGGACTTGTTTGTTTTGCAAGCCTCATCTCCAAAATTGAATAAAATAACAGGTTACATAAAAATGAGAGTGAATATCAAGATTAAAGCTTCTTTCAGCACTGAATCCAAGCTATCAATAACTAAAGATAAAAAAGTGGTGCAATGTACCTTCATTTCTGTTCCGCAATAGCCTGAAAACCTCAATATGTAGGCCTCAGAGTCAAGTTTCGAATAGACAAGGTGAGCGCACAGCATTGAGGAGTATGGAAGAGAACCAGTGGCCTGCCCACTTATGACCTTCTTTGGAAAATGCTAGTTGCCTGTCTTTGGCTTTAATAGTTTCCACGGTGGTTCTGTCTAGAATCAATCATGCAGCCAGCAACGTTCAAATTGATTCCAATGCATGTTCCTGGTGCAGAAGCTATAAGATCAACAACTATAAACTCATATATATCAATTCAAACAGAGTGTATAGGAGTGAAGCTGGCCATACACTGTGTGAATTTTGGCCAATTTTGCCAACATTTGCACTGTGGGTGCCCTTATGGGCAGCCCTCCGCCTGGAAGTCCTTCGTCAAAAAAAGAAAGGTCCCGGATTGAAAATTTTTGGGTGAACAGTGATGGCAGGCAATCAGCTGCCGTCACTGTTTGGGTATCCTAACTGCTGCGCACCCGCCGCTGTCACAATACAAAGGCACCGTGGGAGATTTGTAAGGAGCAATATGTTATAACAAAATATTACAGTGTATGGCCATCTTCAGAAACTCTGTTTTTTATTGTTGTCTGTGTACCCGCTGGGGAGATTCACCCTTTCTATTTGTCCTGGTGTCACTGACAGACAGGAAGTGAGGGGAAATCCTGCAATGTGGACACATGTCCTGGTAAAAACTGTCTCAGAGGGAATATCCTCTCCCTAGTTATCGTGTCAATGGGACAGAGGAAGAAGGGAAAATTACCCAAACGGACATAGACAGCATAAAAAAAGACAGCAGGGATTTAAAGATGAAATCCAGGATAACCAAATATTGTCTAATACAAGAGCCATCTGTATTCTTCCTTAAAGGAGAACTATGAGGTGAGTGCTTTTCACTCACCTCATAGTTCTAGCCGACCTGTGACAATGAAACTGTCACAGGTCGGCTCAGTAGATCAAGTTCTCCTTTAAATCTTGGTTTACTTTGTGCATTTCTTTCAGATCTGTGCAGTAATCGAGTATTAAACCTTACTTGTGTGAGCTTCTTGTAATAAAGACCAATCACTGCTGCTCTTTCTCCATGTGCAAGGTGCCCGGTCTTGTCTCCACCCCCTCCTGTAGTTTTCTGCAGGCAGCCTGTAGTGAGCTCCGATCTCTGCACAGGCTTTGGACAACAAGGGAATACCTGGGTTTTTAAAGACATTTGGTCCACACAAGCTGGATTTATATCCTTTGTGGATATTGAAGAATATATTTAAATACATTAAAAAGAGAACTATGGCCAAACCTTTGTTCTCTTTAGGGTCACAGGAGGACATTTACTAATGCCCTCCTGTGACCCAAAACTCAGTGTATAGTGGACTATTGCGCAGAACCGCACTGCTGGGAAGGATCCCGACAACATTGTTGGGGTCCACCCCGCTGCCTGATTGACAGCTGACTCAGCCTCTCTGGAGCCAGAACCAGCTGTGCCCACCCCTCCCCCATCTGTCCCTCCAGTCAGCACTGGAGGAATGGAGAGGGGGGGGGATCCCTGTGGGGAGTGGTGACTAACAGTGATTGCTCAGTTCTCGATCTATAGAGCCGACGTGTGACAGCTTCAGTGTCACATGTTGGCTCTAACTATGGGAGTGAGTGTATTTCACTCTCTCCATAGTTCTCCTTTAAGTTTTTGTGCCAGGATTTCAGCTTTAACCATTTCCTACTGTATCCAAAAACAAAAGCTGGTTCTAGATATATTTGATACCATTCACAGGCATATTGGAGGGTCTACAAAAAAGGGTCAATTGGCAGAAGCTTGGCAATTTACTGCCCCAGCTTATAAAAGCTCAAATTTGGCAGCTAGGCTTTTGGTCATATGACCAGCATGGGTGGAAGCTTCTTTTACTTTTTGATTTAACAATCCCAGTAAGACTGTTAACATTTCGGTATAGGTCTACTTTTAGAACTGATATTTTTCACAGTTAAAAAAAACCCTGATTTACAAGAGTATAACGATAAGTGAAAGGACGAAACATTTCAATGTGATAATGAATGGTTACAACATTCTATTTTCTTACAACACAGTTACAGCAATTTATTCCGAACTCAGATTCTTGAACCATCATCATTTGAGGCATTGGGGTTGATTTACTAACCGTATAAACACGCCATGAACAAGTATACACCTCTGTAGTGTGTTCCCTCCCTGCATGATCTATGGGTGGAATCTAAACACCTTTGTAGTGTGTACACACCCAGCAGGTGTGTTGTGCAAAGCCCTGCATGAATTGCAAGGTGATGTTGTTTAAATTAGCTCTACATTGTGTTGCTTGCGTTGATGAATGCAGGAATGTAAATGCATGAGCTAACCATTTTTGTCTAAACTGTGAAGCAGCATTATATATGCATCATGTGCATGATTCTTCCATATATGGCATTAGTGGAAATATGCTTTTAGAGACTTTTTGGTTGATAAATACGTTTTGCTGTGTGAAAATCACACGCACCTGGTGCGTGCGTGTGTTTAGGTTAGTAAATCACCCCCATTGAATCTAAGTTGACCTAGACCTATTTCACCACCCCGACAACATGACTTAATCTTCCCTGTACATGTCATTTCCATCTCTGCACAGCACACTGAACTATAACCCTCCTACAGAAGAATTTTTGGCACCCACTACTCATGAAGAAGTAATTCATGTGATATGGGGGTATGCACTTGGGATACTCACCGTACATGTGGAAATTACAAATCCAATTGAGGGAATTTGGAACAGCATAGTCAATCATTATTACTTCTAAAAAACACATACAAGCTTCTATTAAGAATTTTGGGATAGATGGAGAATGGAGATGACAATTATACAGTCTGTAGATGTGGCACTTCCCACAGAAACGTGATTTTTTACTCTGGCTCCGGTCTGCTATCTACTGGAGAAAAGATGACTCTGTGGCTTGGATAACAGAATTAATGAATGAGAGAACCTTAAAAAATGCCAAATACCAATTCATGCTTCAGCTAACCAGGCATCCCTCCCCCATGTTCAAAATCTTAATGAACTCTTCCAAAATAAAATTTCTAGTGGGGCTTTAGGAGCTCTGGCAAACTTAGGTATTGAGAGAAAAGCTGAACTCTATGCAGATATTATTATTACAGGTATTTAAAATGCACCAATAAATTATGCAGCACTTTACATACTGTACATTTAAATCAGTCCCTGCGCTCAAGGAGCTTACAATCTAAGGTCCATATCTCACATGCACATATACACTAGGGCCAATTTAGATAGCAGCCAATTAACCTGCCAGGTTAATTCCACACTTTGGAGTGTGGGAAGAAACTAGAGTACCTAGAAGAAACCCACACAAGCACATGCAAACTCCATGCAGATAGTATCCTAACCAGGATTCAAACCATGGGCCCCACTGCTGCAAGGCAGAAGTGCTAACCACTAAGCCATTGAGTTGCCCATCTGCTTAATCCACTTTTATTTGGCCAAAATACACAATCTGTATCTTACACATAACATAAATGCCTGAATTTCTCTTGATACTGTTCTTCTGTAATTCCGGTAATCAGACTGGGAAAGAGAGGGTCAGCACTCTAACACAGCATAACCCAACCGCACTAATGCTTTACACTGTGCAGAGCAGATAGATGACTTCATTGGGGTTCCATTGCTCCAATATTGTCCAATCACAAGGTGGGTTGGGCCATTTACCAGGCTGTATTCCTTAACTGCACTCTAGTCTGCAGGGTGGTCACTGACTCAGCAATGCTATCTGACAGGCATGGTGGGATCATAAAACTAGATACACAGAACTAAAAGTCCTTTGGAAGGTACAATTGTCATAAATGTATTTTAACTGAATATTTAGCTGTTTGCTCGAGTTCAGCTTTAATTTACCATTGGTTCACCTGAAGTCAGTTCTCTGTGGTTTGACATTCTAAACACATTAGGCAGAACAAGTGTTAACTGAGTGTTGTTACACCAAAGGAATTCATTCTGCTAACATGGCATGTTGTATGCCTGGAGCAAGGAATTTAGCATGTAAGCTCCACTAGGCCATGGACTATATATCAACAGTGATTTTTTTTTTCTATTAAGAAAGACATTAATGATGCTATGTCTATGTAGGTTTTCATTTATCCAGGTCACTGTATAGCTTGTAGCAGTCATGTTCAACTGGACTAAGGTTAAAGACATTTCATAGCCTATTCAACCTACTTCTTCACTTCTAATGACAATTCACATCTTCAGCCATGAAGATTCATTGATGTATTGGGGACCAAACCAACTTGTTTAAGCACCACATCTCCCAGAAAGCCAATAAAGTTAACTCAGTCATAGATTTTAAATATGGGACTTTTCAGGTGCTACAATGATACAATCTAGGGATGTTCAGATACCAAGTACCGTACTCAGTACAGGTACCAGTCTACAGATACTTTTCCCTAGACTAGACTAGGGAAAAATTAAAGTTAGGAGGCAGCTGTCATTTTTAAGGCCACACGGGGCCCTTGGGGTTTGTGCATCCCTATTTTAATGTATCATTTTTTTTATAAATATATAAAAAGGATGCACCTATACCATTTTTTCAAGTACAAGTACTGATACTTGCCCAAGTACTCACAGATACAAGTACTGATACATTTTTGTTTATTGTCATCTGACAGTTTTTCTAAAACAATACAGACTAATGATTTCAGGACAATGGTGGAGCACCAGAGCCAGGTCCTAGCTGCAACCACTGCAACCCTGGTAGTTCTCGTACAAATGCCAAGTATCGGCACTGGTATCTGAAATGATATCTGATCATCTCTAATACAATCATATTTCATGCTTCTTCTTAATCAAATACCAATTTTAATTGCTATACATAATAAATAAACAATTTGTACAATTAAAAAAAAATGATGCTTCAATGTAGTGTCTAGAAATTCATCTCAATATATCCCACAATGAGATTAATTTAAATACTGCGGTGCCCTTCCAATATTTATAGTCTATCTTCAACTGCATATACAGTACATATTAATCAACATTCATTAAGTATACACTTACAGTATACAAATGTGAAACTGGTTGGAAGGGATCAACCGCATGAGGATTCACAATGCGTTTTACAGTATTAAGCAACTGTTTCTTCAGGATCGGCGGTGAATGTATATCAAGACTTTTGATATACATGTAGGTTGATGTACATTTGAGTGTAGTATGTAGGTCATGAGTCAGTGGTATCTCAGCTCCTTCCACATGCCATCCCTTCCCTCCACACACCATGCAGGAAGCAACAAGGGACCATACTCGGGGGACCACCTTAGACTGCCCACTGAGAGAAGTATTCCACTTACGAATTCACATACATGTCATGGGCAGATAATGCCCACATTTTGATAACCCTCAAGTGGCCGGTAGAAACTTGTCCTAGGTTTTATGTTCAAAAATCCACCAGGCATGCAAAGTACAACAAAGGAAGGAAGAATCTCTCTTAGGTTCCAGCCAGATATTCTATGGTTCCCCACCCACAGGGAGGTAACACCAGGTTAGGTCCACAATGAGGGGCCTTCATTCATAGCAATACAAATTGGTATTTTTATTCAAAAAGAACATGACATATGATTGTATCATTATAGCACCTGAAAAACCCTGTATACAATATCTATGATTGAGTAAACATGTGAATTGAAGATTTAACACGTATGCAGACTTCCGGACACCAAGGATGGGATTATGTAACCACAACGTTCACAACTCCCATCCTGATGTTGGACAATCAATACGTGCCTTGACACATTACACGATGATTGGATAAATGTGGCTGTGCTACCTGTCTGGATATAAAACCTGGAGGATTTTACTGACACTCCCAAGACCTGAAGAAGTGGCTTGGATAAGCTACAAAACATCCTCAACATTACAGAACAAGTCCAGATAATGTAACTAATTACCACCAGCTAAATAAATGATGAATTGGACATAAATGAGGAATACCACAATATAAAGTTATGATGTTACTGGAATTCCCTAGTAACTCATCTGAGAATGTTCACTTTGTCCTTACCTGGTCATCTGTTCTTGAATAAGGTCGAGTCTGTGCTCCACTTCAGTGTAGGTCAGGTCATTGTCGGCTTCTCCCATTCCCCAGGTTACATTGCTCAAGACTGTGTGATGGGTTGTACTCTCGTGTAGTCCATGACTTTCTCTCTCCCAGCTCCTCGGACTTGCTATATCTGTCGGAAAGCAGCAGTAGGCAAATTGGTCACATAATGTAAGTCTTTGTTGACGAGGCCCTCCAGCCAAAATATTTTGTATATATAAGAGCTAAAATCTCCGTCAGATTTTTGTTGCCTTTTTATCTCATTGTGAAGGCTTTCCCCTTACTTCCCAGGAGACAAAAAGAATGGAAATCTCACTGCAACCATTGATAAAACCAACTTTTTTTGATAACTTGAGGAAAGGTTGAACCCTTGCCAGGTTGTAATTGTTGTCTGTGCCCCCACTCGGGAGATTTCTCACACGACAGGACAGATATGCGGAAAAAAATCTTCATTGGGGATTCAAAAAATCATAAAAACATTGTTTTGGTAGTTTCAAAAATGGAGAAGCCAAGCTTGAATAGAGGTGTGTGTGTGGGGGGGGGGGGGGGTGAGACACCTATTGTCTGTCACATACAATGCTGTTTTAACACCTTTCTCTGGGCAGATTAATAACACCTCCTAGTTCCAATTATGCAAATACAATCAACACCTGCTTGATTGTATTTATTACCAGATAATATTAGTACAAGGCATTCTGAACTGAGAAAGCTGGTCGGATGTCCAGTGAAACGTTCTCAAGAAAAATACAGCAAGTCCAGTTGCCTTGACTTATTTTTTACAGATATTGTTTCAGTAGTGGGAAAAAGTGGGAAAAATTTGGAAAATCTTTCTGGTTTTTATTAGAGGCTGTGTTCTTGTTGGGAAGAATCCTTTCACTGTCTGTCCTGGGGACAATGATCTCTATGACAGGAAGCGAGGCAAGTTCTCTCTAGCTGGGGCTCAAACAACAGTTAAAACATGACAGAGATTCAAACATTTCCTCAGTCAATCCAAATAAGAAATCAAAAACGTTTGCTTGAATTTGCACTTTGGTTTAATGTTTTTAGTGGGAAGATATTCAGTGAATGTATAACATTAGACAAGAAAGACAAGATAACATGAATAGAGTATAGGGATCTTTGTAACAATCACAAAAGGAAACTCTACTGTATTTTATATGCGTAAACAGTTTGTGTTGTATTGTAACAATTTTCTCACCTTTGGTCTGTTAAATATATAATTGAAAGCATTTCGTTATGTCTGCTCCATAAGTGCAAAAATACTTGTTAATCCTGCCAGAAATCCAGTGAGTGCTCTGCAGTGTTGTCTCAAACAGTATTATCAGCCCTGACCAGGTATCCCCGGTGAACTACAGAATACCCCCATGTTATGGAGCAGAGGAAATTGGAGGGCAGTCCCAAATCTTTTCCTGTCCTAGGGTGACAATGCTTCTCCTCAATTAATACAGTACACTGAGTAAGCGTTGTCACTTTAGGGCAGGAAATATGAAAATAAAGGGGAAAAAAACCCCCCAAAAAAGGGAATTTAATGCAGCTGCCACATTTAGGACTAGTAAGCTGTAAAATCTTATATTTTTGTTTAAATATAATTTTTTCAATCCCTACTGTGACAGAAAGTCTATTGTTTCAATCAAATTTGGTGTGACTTACAGATATGCACAGAGAAAAAGAAGCAGGAAAGCACAGTCACAGTGCAGCACAACTAAATGGGAAGCAAAGCAATTGCATATATAATGATCACATATGGCTGTCCCCCGTGTAGAAATAGATTGGCAACCACCACAAAGTAACAAGGCATTTCTAAATGGATATCTAAAACACAGTGAAAAGAAAATAGTTTTTAATTACATTGCTTAATGAACCCCTTTCCCGCTCACAATCCCTGTATTAACTTTTCTCAGCACAATGTCCCATGCTGAGGATATGTTAATAAACATCCTCAAGCAGAACAAGCAACTGGATCCCACGCTGGCCACTAGTCCTGTCACAGCGCATATCTGACAGCGACCCTCTCAGATATAGCAAGTTGTGTCAGCATGGCCCCCGGGCAGGTGATCACTGCGATATTGTTATCATATGGCATTATCTACAAAAAGACAATGCAGGCCTGCTGAATTGTCATTGTGCCTTGCAATGAGAGAGGCACTTTGACAGAAGCAGTCGACAGGCTCTGGCTATTAAAGTGATTAATTAAACTTAATTTTAATTTGTAATTAATTTTAATGAATTCATTTTAATTAATTTTTTCATTAATTAAAAAAATGATTAAAAAAAGAAGATTAATATAATAAGCTGTTAAAGTGAAAAATGCATTTTACCACATTTTTATTTGTCAGCGTATAATAATAATAATAATTAAAAAAAACAATAATCCGCAAGGTATTTATTAAAACAATGTACCAAATAAAAGCTGTATATGCCCTTAAAGAACAGCAAATATTTCTTAAGGTAAGCACATTAGGCACAAAGTTTTAGTCAACATAATGGGCACATATGGATGCAGTTAAATTTGGCTTGGGTATCTTGGCATTTATGACCCCGATCAGGAAAGAGCTGTGAAGCAGGACTATTTCCAGTGATAAATCTCCAGGACATGGAACTGCCCCTATAGATCAGGGACAGCTGGTAACTATCGCAATTCCACTGTAGCATAAGGGCCACGGTATACCTAAAGCTGGAGAGAATCTCACTGCTAATACATAAAAATTTAACACACTATAGAACAGCAAGAAATTTAAAATTGCCTGCCAAAAAGGATCACAAAATCCACATAGTCTGCAGTATGCACTTTTTACATGTATCTAATTTTAACAGTAAAGATGACTGTACTACATTTTACATTTAGAACATATAAATTATAAAATGTATTTTGCAGTTCTTCCTAGCAGATCTATACACTAGCACAAGAGCACCACAGGACAGGACAGGGCACCCAATATGAGTATATGCATCAAGCCTATGATTATACAAGTGCAATGGTTACTTACCCCACCTGCGGTCAATTGTTGTGTGTGTGTTTTTTTGGGGGGGGGGGTTGCCTATCCTTCAAAAGGGCACTGATGCTTCTATTGTTTGGCCTATGATCTTGAGTTTAGAGATTAAAGCTTCTGCAATTGTCCAAATTTAAGCATGTGCAGAAGACCCCAAATGAAAAACACCAGGTGGCCTCCTTGAGGACCATCCAAGTAGGGTGGCCATGAAGTCAGAAAGAGAGCGTAATGCAAAGATTAATTGGGATGGCAGGGCCATTGAGATTAAAGACATTTATCTGCAGAAGACACACAGGGCACCAAATCCAATACATGAGGTTTGCTCTCTGACCTTCCAAGCAGTGTGACCATGAAGCCAGAAAGGGAGCTCTCCCATAGAGACCAGTGCAAAATTAATTGGGATGGCCCTACTATTCCCAGCACTGCACATGCAGACAAACTGTCTTTCATCTTAGAAGCTGGGAATAGTAAGACTTTTCTGAACCCCTAGAGTGATCTAAAGTGAATGCACCGAAGCAACCCAAGCCATGGAAAAATCGATTCCTTACATGTCATCTAAAGTTAACAAACCGAATCTAACCAAAAACACTGATTGGAAATGTTGGTGCAGGTCAATGTTAACATTCTGTAAATTGTATTCTGCCTGGCTGCTCTGCCATGCTTAAATCTCCAGATTGTTAGCTGTGGTTATCATTAATTGAAGTAGTATTTACTACTGAGCTTAGTTTGTAACATTTTAACATTATTGCTGATAATAACATAATTAGACATTCCATTCAAGGCCAAACTTGCCATGACTATTGAACAATTAGCACAGGTATCAGCAGGATCTGCACGAAGACACAAGTCTGTTCAGATTCTTTATTTAGTTGATAAAATAGAGCAAGCTCTGTGTTATTCTCAGAGGGAACAATATTTCCAGTCCGCAAATGTTCCCAATATAGTCTAATAATACTCTACTTACATTAGTCCTCCTGTGACCCTAAAGAAAACTATGGCCAAAAACTTCCCAATCAAGGTAGACAGACAGCAATTAAAAAAAAAAAAAAAAGGTTCTAACCCTTTGCAGCTCTACCCAAAATTAAGAAATATGTTTTGGCTTGGGTTCCACTTTTAAAAACGGTCAGAATGTCTTTTACAGCATAAGGCAGAAATGATTACGTTATCCTTGCACCTATCATATGACATGGCCAGCGGCTTAATTAATCGGCCAGAAATCATATGATGAAACACAGGAAAATGATGTTATTCTAGTTGTCACAGATCTATATGTCTAGACTTGATAAGAATAATTATATTTACATTGGTTTTTAGAACACGGTTCCCAGAGCACATAATTATTACGTTGCACACAAGTAATAAACTCATTTTCGAGGCCACTTTGTACTAGACACAAAATAAACCTGGTAACAATTTCAGATCTTCTGTAATAAGATTTTTTTTGAAAGTCAATTGATAAAATGAGTCTTCTGGGGCATGATCGGGTAAGATACAGCCATAAAAATTCTATTTGTATCTATTAGTATCTGCAATTAAGACACAGAGTCCAGGCTTTATTGAATTATTTGATTTAAACAAGGTGTTAATTTTATATGAGCTGTATGCTATGTTTATGGATGGTTTCCTGTGCTTGTTTAAAAAAAAAAAAAAATTCTTCACATTCCAAAAAAGACAGATCTGAATCACGTACGGACATGATCAAAATGCACACTTTTTGCAGACTTTCTAAATTTAGCCCAGACTTAAATCTGCAGTAGGTTGCCTTGGTAAGGGTTGCTATGGCTGCGGGGATACAAAGCTTCAGCCTAAATAAGTTCACAGAAAGAAATATTTCACTTGGAAAAGTCGTTCATGACAAGTTCGAAAAAGGAAGCCTTTAGCTTTGGAGGAAGATAACAATTTATGTCTTGTTCTTTTGCGCTTGCATGAATGATCATTCAATATGGACAATTTTGAAGGAAGGGACCGTAAAGCAACATCCTTGTGTGTGACTGGCCATGAAAATGACCAACGGTTGGCAATTCACCGCTGGCAATTCACAATGGAGGAGGGCATATTTAGCAATCTGCCCATCCAGCTGATTTTCTTAATCACTGAACTAGTGAAGGAGTTTTTGAGACCGTCTATCATTTTTATAAAATGCTACTGTTTTTGGGATGAAAAAATATGCCTGTGTTTGGACCTATACTATTGCCTAATTTGCAATGAGTGGGAAAAGATAAGAAAACCAGCCAGTAGAGCTATTTCCCCTACTTTTTTACCAGACAAGTAGTGAAGGAAAGTCTCCAACAGCAACACAGACAGAAGTAAAACACTTTTTTTCAGTTAGATAGGGGAATGCCAGGACCCCTATCAGATTTGTAATGTTGCCTGTTTCCCTGTTGCAGATATTACTTCAATTCCTCTCTGCTAGAATGTTGTCCAACACAGGTAAAATTGTGGAAGCTTCTAGTTTATCATATCAGCAGAGCCCCTCAGTCAGCTCTGACATGCTGTGAAGGATAAATGGCCCCACAAGAGCACCTCATAAACAGTACATTTTGTTTTTCAAATAAAAAGCTGTTACTTTTCTCAAAATGTATCTAGGATATCGGGTCGGGGAGAGCTTACAATCTAAAAGGGATCTAATTTGACCAATTTTTATCCTGAATTGCAAAAAGAGCAGCTCTGATTCTTGTTATGAAACATTCCCTTTCCTCTAAATAAATTATCTTTCCTTGTAAATAAATTATCTCTAGTGTCTAAAATGACAATTTGGTATACATTCAGTTTATAGCCAACTAGGGAGGGGCACAATGGGAGGGAAAATTTGGCATACATTCTGTTTGTAGCCAACTAGAGAGAGACACAATGGGAGGAACAATTTGGCATACATTTAATTTGTAGCCTACTAGAGCGGAACACAATGGGAGGGACAATTTGGCATACATTTAATTTGTAGCCTACTAGAGCGGAACACAATGGGAGGGACAATTTGGTATACATTGAGTTTGTAGCCTACTAGAGCAGAACACAATGGGAGGGACAATTTGGTATACATTCAGTTTGTAGCCAACTAGGGAGGGACACACTGGGAGGGTCAATTTGGCATACATTCAGTTTGTAGCCAACTAGAGAGGGACACAATGGGAGGGACAATTGTTTATACATTCAGTTTGTAGCCAACTAGGGAGGTACTCAATGGGAAGGATAATTTGGTATACATTCAGTTTGTAGCCCACTAGGGAGGAACACAATTGGTGGGTCAATTTGGTATACTGTATATTTAATTTGTTGCCAACTAGGGAAGGATACAATGGGAGGGACAATTTGATATACATTCAGTTTGTATCCAGATAGGGAGGAACACATTGGGAGGGTGAATTCCGTATACATTCAGTTTCTAACCACCATGAAGGGACACAATGGGAGGGACAATTCAGTATACATTCAGTTTGTAACCAACTAGGAAAGGACACAATGGGAGGGACAATTCAGTATGCATTCAGTTTGTAGCCAACTAGTGAGGGGGACAATGGGAGGGACAATTCAGTACACATTCAGTTTGTAGCCAGCTAAAGAGGGGCACACTGGGAGGAACAATTAATATACACTTATTTTGTAACCAGCAAGGAAGGCATCCAAATGGAAAGAAAAATTAATATACACTAATTCAAACGTTTCCAGGTACTCCTCCCTCTGTTATCATTGGAATATTTGAAGATGGTTTACTCTGGTTTCTTTTGCTGGTTAGCAGGGCTGAGTGCAGGGGAACTTTACATTCTTTACATAGTTAATGGTCCTTCCAATTGTTCACCTCCCTTGTTGGTTACAAATGAATGGAGCTTTAACCATTTTCTCTTCTTGCTGTGCTGGCTGCATCCACACGTAAGGTCTGCAGCTTTCTTCAGCAGGTTTCGCATCTGTATATGACTTAGGGAAGGGGTAACCTCTAAGTGAGTTTGTTCTCAATGTATTCCTTGTTATATAACTCAGCATATGTACTTCCAAAGATTAGAGGAGGGGCTGCAAATTTATGCAAACTGAGATCACAATTTTAATTAAAATGTAACTATAAAAACAGGGTTTCCATTAGATTTCATTTGCTTGCTAACAGGGCTGATTTCTATATTTCTCTGAATGTTTAGTAGTTATTTTATCTATAATGATAAGATTATTACACATACTTTAACTACCGTGAAATTATACATTGTATTGACTGAACAAAAACATTCCTTTATTGTTTTATACCCTCAGGGGTATACAGCAATGACTCTATATATATGCTGAACTATGTGTGGCAATTCAATTATTCAAAAATATTGTATTTATTTGTTAGGCCAGATTAAGGGGGTCCAGATCCACAGATTTCTCTGAAACCTTATACATACGTATATATGCTTTTCAGTGCCTTAAAAACTATTGTCTAATAGATAGATGTGCTCATTTACCATTATCCTCCATTATATACCGTTGTCTCTATACTGTTACTTCTACCTAATTAGATTGCAGCCTATACTGCCCTGTGTCCTGTCCCATCTAGAACTAAGAGCTAGGCAGCATTTGCATATCACCCCCCACTATAGAGTATTATTACTCTTAATCATGTACAAAGATAGATATCTGTTACCTCGATAGGATAAGCTTCTTTTGGTGATTGTTAACTTGTCAGGACACACAGGTTCTTCAAACTGGGGACCAGTAGGTTCGGTGAAAACAGAGCTGTAACCACCAATTTCAGTAAACAGCGGCTTCTGTTCATTAATGGAAGATACCAGCGAAGACAATCCACTTGTTTTTTTGTCTGTGTTATTCCTGTTGTAGGAACAATGTCTGAGATCATCCAAAGAATTCTCTGAACCATCTTGGCTGTTGTCATTGCTGCAATCTACAAACACAAGAAATATAAACAGGTGGTTTAAACTGTCCTATATTATTGTGGTAGACATGCTAACACTGCAAAGGTAAGGGACAAACAGGTACTGTGCTTTTTATAATGAGTTATGTTTTTATAGGTTTGCTGAAGTTATTGTATTTTACCATAACAGGGCTCACCAATCAGCAGGGATCAAGATTGGGGATTTCAGAGCTCTAGCTCTGACTCAGTAGCGGGAGCATCAGACATCTGTAATGAGACCACTGCTTCCATACAAAGAGCAGGGGTCCTTGTCTGCGGCAACTGGTAGGAATCTTTCCTACACAGTCTGTGGCTTCTTTATAAAGAAACTGAACTCTAAGACATTAAACACGTTTTGTTTTAATGTACTTGGAATGTATTCAGCCAATTTAAACTGAAGGTTTAGTTGAGCTTTAATGTTCAATTGGCACAAAACATTGATAATGTTACCAGAATCAGGGCATCAACTGGTCTCCTCCACTTTACACTGCCACACCCCTTGCCAGCCAGGCACATATCTGCAGTTAAATTCAAATGGCCATCCTGCTGAGAATATTGTTTTTTCTTATTTTCACATTCCCAGCAGAAAACTCAGCACAGCTTACCAAACATAGTATACAACTTAATCATCTCTACCGTTATTCAATACCAACAATGGCCACAAGAACACCAGCTCAGAACCAGTAAAAAGCAAACCTTATGTATTTTACATGTGTTTTTCTTCAGATGGAGTTTATCCATCAATCGCAGAAGGTCAGTATAATATCATTGAGCCACAGTAAACTCTCCACTACTCAGAAAAACCTCAGACCAAGGAAAACATGTCTATCCTATAAATGGTCAGACAGGGCTTCTATCAGAGTAGTGTATGTGCAGCCTAGAAACAGGTAATATTGAAGGCATGATTATTCTGCCTGCAGTCAAGACAGGCCTACAGTTACAACGTATTCAGCTGCAAGGTATCAGTTGCCTCAGAATGAATTGGAGTGGTGGTCTGCAGTGAGGGAAAAGCAATAACTAAGAAGAATCAGGCTGAGGAATATCTGTTATGTCCATCACTTTTGTCAGCATTAGCAGCTTAGTAGTGCCCATTCCATCCAATAATAATACCATACTGTATGAGGATAATATGCCAAGTCCAATAAATAAGAAACGGAAGTCTTCAGGTCAGTGACACTCACCATCTACTTTATCTTCTCTACAAATTACTGTGTTTTTTCCACCATTTTTACTCTCACAAGAAACCTTGCGACCAGCAATCCAGTCTACAATATATCTCACTGCTCACATTGATTGCAAGCTCTTCGTTGTAAAACTAATATGTCACCACAGCCACACAAACCTGACACAATGGGGGTGATTTACTAACCTAAACAAATGCACGCAAATGTATTTATCAACCAAAAAGTCTCTAAAAGCATATTTCCACTAATGCCATATATGGAAAAATCATGCACATGATGCATATATAATTCTGCTTCACAGTTTAGACAAAAATGGTTAGCTCATGCATTTACATTCCTGCATTCATCAACGCAAGCAACACAACATAGAGCTAATTTACACAACATCACCTTGTAATTCATGCAGGGCTTTGCACAACACACCTGCTTGGTGTGTACACACTACAAAGGTGTCTAGATTCCACCAATAGATCATGCTGGGAGGAAACACACTACAGAGGTGTATACATGTTCGTGGTGTGTTTATAAGGTTAGTAAATCAACCCAATCAATGTCTTGGAAACGAAATGGCGATTAATTATATTTTCTTCTTATCTTCTGGGAAAGTTAAATGTCTGTGCATAGGCTTAGCAGTATAACTAAGTTCCCTATGCCTGCCCAGAGATGATCCACTATAACAACACTTCCATGGGAGGAGTTTCAGTGAATCAGACCAGGGCAACCTGCCCACACTGCTGGCATCCCCCCCCCACGCATGATCTGTGATGCTGGCCAAGGAATGTAAACAGCATCAGTTGGAAAAAGGTGATCTGCTTTAGCTGTGTGTTTACCTAACACTATGTCCTAACCGCAAATGCACCTCCAAGTACTGCAAGGAGTTGCTTTGGGAACCAGGGGCAGAATAAAGGTGGAGGCTCAAGATCTTAGGAGTGGGGATTGGTGATGCATAAGTGGTGATTGACATCTATCTTCGACAGCTGGACTCCCCCGGAGTGAATAAAGACAGGGCACCCATAGTATGGTAATATCCCTGTGCAGTGTCCCAAGAGAAAAAATATTTTGATCAGCAAACCCTTATCTTCAAATTACTAATTTCCAGTCATTACTATTTGGTTATTGATGTGTTTTCATGAGCTAGACACAGGCTTGCTGCAGATATGTCCAATATTTAGACATTAAAGGAACATGTAAAATCAGCAAGCAAGCAAATCTGTCCAAATCCATCCAAACTGCGCCCCATTTACTTCACTAAATCAGAGTTTTACATAATTAACTGTATCCAAGATCTGCAAGCAGTTCCCAGTGTTTACAATACAATACAATCTCTTGTAACACATGTCTGTACTGAGAAACGTATCCTTCTAAGACATCCAAAGGGAACTCCTTTGAAGTAGGGAAATGATGGCCTGTACTTTGGATGCCTTGCATCCAGGTCCATTCAGAAAACAAAAATTCTGGCAATGAGTGATGAATGGATTTTCTACCATTGATCGCTAGCAGTGAGTTAACTAGTAATGACTGCTACTGGTCCAGTCTTCTGTATTCCAAAATGGAGCACGAGTCCCACTCCCATGTGTCCATTCCCATTTGACTTGAATGGAACACAAGCATGTGTTTTATTAATGATGTGCCATGCCTTCATGATATAGATATGTTTATTTAATCAGAAAGAATGGGTGGGAAACCCAAGCTCCGAAGGAAGCATGGGTGAACAGAAATAACGTGTGCCCAGTCTGTAACTAGACAGCTAACTAGTAAGGAGTCAAAAGCCTCCTTTACCAATTAACAAGCAGTTGAATCACCTAGAGGAGCAAATTGTTGATCTGTAACATGCATCCAATTGACTGGGATTGGCCAGATTCTCAGTAAACTAGGGTTTGAATGAATGATTTGCTCATTACTAAACAACCATAGGGATTTAGCGAGCAAAGCAATCAACTACAACATATAATTTCAAAAATGACAACTAGAGCCACTTTTTACAAAGGCTGGGTTCTCAGACTGAGCTTGAATGCAGAATGTTCACATGCAGCTGCAGCATGCCTTTTCATTTTTAAAAGGCACATCAGTGTTAAAATGATGTCAGATAAAATCTGAAGTTACAAAAGATATACAGGCATAGCAATATCAGCTGCTGCCAAGTTTCCTTGCTTACTCAGCCTATATTTTGAATAAAATGTATTCATTTTAATCTATTTTAAACAGTATGATTAAAGCCAGTGTCTTTTCCAGATATGAGTAACAGAAGTGTTGTTTTTCACTTATATTTATGATATTGTTAAGTATAAAAACGAATGCTCTTTCCCAAACAGTGGTGGGTTCATTCCGCATTTGAATGCCATATGCTGTAACATTTCCAACAAACTGGCAGCATATAAATAGTCATTAAACAGAAAAGCAAAGGAGAATAGAAAGTTTCTGTTTATACATCTAACCAGAAGGCCCATTTGACACCTATGTGTATGATTTAGGATTCTGGACAATATAAGGATACCTTCGAGTGAAGAAAGAGAACACTTTGGAAACACAAACAGTTGTATTCAGATAATATAACAGAAGATAGCTATAATGCATAGTCTGGAAACCAGGGGCGTCCTGAGGCAGGGTGTCACCTGGAGCAGGTATCAGGTGACACCCAAAATGACGCCATTGCGCATGATGTCATCATGCATGCACAACATCTTTGTGCACATGCGTGATGACATCATATGCTGGTACCTGCCAGGGGCTATCTTGGAGATGGACGCCGGCAGAGAGAGGAGAAGACATTCACCCGGTGGAATGAGGTATGCCGCCGGGCCCCCTCCTCTCTCTCTCTCGAGCAACTGTCGGGCTCTCTGTCCTTGACCGAGCGCACGGCTTTTCAGAGTGGGGGACACCTTTCCAATGGTGTCACCCGGGAACCAAAGATAACATTTCCATCCATGATGTCTTTCATCCTTCCATCATTCCAACTCAAGAATATAAAGCAATGCTTCTGAGAACTAATCAAATTCTTGTAATAGCTCTTAAACTGTTTTTCAAACAATGGTTTTTCACATTTTGTCGTCATGATAAATATCACAAACATTGCATAAACCAGAAAGATATTGTTTACATTTTAGATCTTTAAAGCTGAACTTCAGACAAACTAAATTCACACAGTAAATACATATAAAGAATCTGCTTATCTGCCAAAGGATTTGTGTTTATATCCATACAGTGCCTAGGTCTATACAGCTCCGACACATAGCACAGCCCTGTCTGGCAGGGCAGGAGAACTGATTTTTTTCTCTTCTGCAGTTAATTAACTCATAGAGCACTTTCATTCGGATCTGATTGGATGCCCAGTGTTAGTCTATGGGCAGCTGGATCTAAACGGATGTGTGCCTGTTTACATTTGGTTACTCCAGGCTCCGGCCAGGGCTGGAAAAAACAAATGGATCAGAGTTCCATTTTGCCAGACCTGATTGTGCTGGATTCGGTGTAATCCGATGTAAATGGACACATGCCCATCTACATCTCATTCCCCATAGACCAGGAGTGGAAAACTCTGGCCCTTCAGCTGGTGTGGAACTACATGTCCCATGAGGCACTGCAAGACTGACAGTTACAGGCATGACTCTCAGAGGCAGAGGTATGTTGGGATTTATAGTTAAAACACAGCTGGAGGGCCAGAGTTGCCCATCCCTGCCACAGACTAACATGGGTCCGGTAATTTCAGTTTCTTCCTTCATCGTAAGATGGAGGAAAAAACTGGACAGACACAAATGTCACAATAGTGAACGCTGTTCCGATCAGCAGCAGATCCATGCATGGATCCCCTCCTGATTGAACCATATGACAGGGGCCTTACTCCCCCTACCCCACTCACTGGACAGTGAAAGAGAATAACCAGACTGATGAGCCTCTGTCTTTCTGCTTGTGCTGCTCCCACTTCCAGCCTAAGCTCTGCTGTAGAGGGGACTGCAAGAGGCTGATCCCGAGTTAAATCCAGGTAGCTACACTGTTTGCAGTACAGGGGACTGCAAGAGCCCGATACTGAATCAAATCCAGGTAGCTACAGTGCTTGATCTAAAAAAAAATACTCATAATAATGTATTAAAGAATACAGAAATGCATTGCTTTGTGTACTTTATATCTGAATGGCGTTCAGCTGTGATATGCATCCAGTAAACTGATATGTTGCATGGACTATGCGGTCACAAACAAAGTTTCAAATTCCAGCACATGTACCTAAAAAATTGGAAGCATGAGGGCACCAATAATACACATTTACTCTGAGAGGAGTGTATTATTTTTGTTTACTTTAATGGGTTATGTAGGGTGCGTAATTTCTAATCCTCATATCTCATAATAAAAAAACAGACCACCATCAGGAGTTATTGATGGCTCAAGACCATGTGATCATGGCTGCCTAGGCCCTAGGCTGAGAGCTGGGGTGTAGAAGTTATTCCTTTTATGGCAAGAATGATGTGTAGACAAGAGTGCCACACCTGCTGGGTAGGTAGAAGACTACAGACTGTAACAGATATATACTCTGTATATATATATATACAGGTGTATATATAATATATATATATACGGTATATATATATAGATCTATATATATATACTGTATATATTTTTTAGCCCTGATCATGATAAAGAGAATATATATTCCCTTTAAAGTAGTTAGACATCTGACTTGAAATGAATGTTTCCACATGGACTGCACCAGGCAGGTGTGCGTACTGTACACTACAATTATGTTCTGTTGCTAATTACTTGCAGGTGCCTCATTCATGTTCTATCTTAATAGATGTCTCTGCCTTTTTTTCTAGCAGACTGAACAGCCTGTAGGATATGCCATCTGAAATCCATCTACACTGTATCATTACATTTGTCAGGGAAAGGTCAGCCACCCAACCAAGCAGGTTGATAATTAAGCACTTTTCTTAGCAGGAAAAGATTATGGAATGTGACACAACACGTGCTGCAGTTCTCTATTTTAAACTTCAGTGGACAGTTTTCACATGCCTGGAATGTGGTGGAATGCAAGGGAAATTAAAATAGATAATGAATGGCAACTAAAAACCACTGGACTGTACATGGACTGCCTATGCAGACTCAGATTCTAGATTACAGCTTACATTAAAGTGGAGTACAAATTGTAGACTTCATTTTAATGGTAAGATGGAAGGAGTCCGTGGCCACCTGCTTACTTTCATGAGTTTTAAGAGATCTGACTCCATATTTGGCCTAAATAAAAAAATTATGTTTTCCAGGTCGAATTTACCTTCTGGAGCTTGTACATCCCTACAAGTTGCAACCTCCCCACTGCTAAAAGTATTGGAAAGCATGTAATTACCGCCCTTCTTTCCTACAATGCAATGATGGGTGTCTAAGTACAGTGCACCAGACTTTAGCACTGTTATGTCGGCCTCACAGTGATTCCTAACGGTCTCAGGAGGTCAAATAGGGAAGGGGGGGGGGGGGGGGATTAGTGGAAGTAATAATTGTAGGGTGCCTACTAGCTAGCAAGCCCTGTACTTTGCCCTGAGTAGGCAACGTGAAGGTTTGCTTTACATGATAACTAAATGGAACAGTTGCATAGATGTTATCAGGCTGAAATTAACATTGACAGTTTCATCTGTTGGTCATGTTAAATAGAACAATTCTACCACTAGTCTTTATGACTAGTCTTTGTCATATTTCAACAAGAACGATGTATCATAGACAGATGCCATCAGTGTGTCTATTTTCATTTTTTTTCATCCAAGATTTACACATCTTCACCTAAGATTCAGTTAGAAAAATCTGTGAATCCTGGGGAAACGTTGGTCAACAACATTGATAAATAGACCCCCATGTTCTTTATTTCCTAATTTACTCTCCGCAATTTTAGCAAGCCTTTTTGCCAACCCAGTCTTGCATTGTCAATTTTCAATGGAGAGAAAATGACGATGGAGGCATTTCTATTTTATCCACTTTTTTCAGATTTTGATTACTTTCTACCACTTTTTCTTACACATCTATTCAACACTGGTACTTTCCAGGTCAGCCTTATATTTGATGCGGGAATAATGTGAAACAATGTGGCAAAATAAGGTAAAATTGTGATAAAAAGACAAGAAATATTATGCTAAGAGATGAATAAAAATAGAGACTATAATCATCATTGAAATAAGCACAATACCAACATGTTAATATGTCAAAAAAGGAAGGCAGAATACTCCATATGTAAACCAGTAAATAGACTTTAACACAATTAATACAGTTAACCCAATTACCTTCATCTGATTTGTCTTTAAAAGATAATTTCCTTCTTCTTATGTCGCAGTTCTCTTCATTAAAGTCAGAATTTGCATGTGTTCTTAGAAGTGCGGCCTGGTTTTACAAAACACACATGTGAGCCATGGAAGTTTTATTTTTTTTTATCTCATATATACATGTTATGGTATCAGCAAAGTCAATAAATACTTTAAGAATTACTTCATTTGAGTCATATAAATATGTCCTGCTATAATTCATATTTGGTATCCAACAGCAAAGGTGCAGAAATTATCCTTCTGAACCATACCAGTCAGTCAAATTTGAAGCAAAGGAAAAGCACAAACCTAACTGTCATAAGAAACCAATAATTCTTCTTAGAGCTGTTTTTCCATAATAAACCCAAATGTAAATCTTAAAGGATAACTTAAAGGGTAAAGCGCTGTTACAAGTTATGTATAGTCAATAATACACCACTGCATTTTGATTTGTGATCTATGTGCAATGAGTCAGAACTCCTAGAAGACTGCACAGTTTAAATACTGCTGGGCCTTGGGCAAGATACACCAGTGATAAGACTTGGTTGCCTAATTCTAAGGGGTACAATTATATTTATAATAATAAAAGGAAGGCAAGAGGGCTGGGGAAGGGCTTGTTTCCAAAGCTTATGTTACATTTTAACCAGTTGACATCCGCGGTGTTAAACCCCCTTCCCATCCAGGCCATTTTTCAGTATTCAGCGCTGCGGTACTTTAACTGACATTTATATTTTAAATTTTTAACTAGAAAGTGGAAAAGCTAATCTTATGCTTCCTTACTGCTAATCATAACAAGTTCCCCTGTTTATACCCCACCAGCAACTGTTTAAAATTACCTGTTAGGCTACCAATGGGCTTAAAGCTCCTCAAGTTTTCTAGAGAAGAGCAGCTTGGCTTTCAAATTTGATTCATTTTAATATATTCCTTAGCCTGGGTCAATGGAAAACCACTAGGTGAAGAATAGTAAAAGCCCAAACTGTTCCACTGGAGAATGCAGTAATAAAATTAAGGCTCTGAGGGAGGCTCTGTAGCATTATGTGTTAGATCTGGGAGCTCCACTGAGGAGACTTTAACACTGGAGCCCCCAAAAGATATGAAACAAATGGATGAGTCAGCATTAGAACAGAGATATCAGTTTTTCATAACATGATCTCAATACATTAGGATTGTAATAGAAGATTCTGTGAGTTAATCAACGTTTACACCAAGTTCTTGGAGTGGGCCTGAAGAACTTATAAACTGATTACTTTTTTTTCAGAGCCTATATAATTGACGAGCTGGAAAGGATTGCACCTATTCAGATTTGGTATCAAAGTCGTTGAAATTCAGTGTGCCAAGGTTCCAGACACTGTATTGTTACCATACCGAGACCAATCTAAAAGCTACAGGGCTCAGGTGTAGATACTTAACAATGGCCCTCTTACACATCATTGGCCTTGGCACTTAGGATGCTATTTTCTATTTCAAAAAGCTTTCTAGAGATTCAAGCAACAGAAACCTGACTGATATAAAGATACCAAGGTAAAAAAAACCACTGTTTATACTGTAAAGAAAGCAATGTAGCACACAACTACAAAACCTAGCATGCAGCTGATAAGAGGGGAAAAGCAAACATTACTGGTCTCCTGACTTCATGGGCCCTGTGGCAGTAACAGTATTTGACCCCTCTGTAATAATTTGCTAGCATGGAACTTGAGTTTTTGCAGATTCTATTTTATTATAAGGTACAACTTTTCTTAGCTTTACCTAATGTGTACCAGACTGGTCATTCTGCCAACTATTTTGTAGCAGATAGATAAAGGAAGTTTTTGCAGTTATAAACCATCAGAATGTAAATGAGTTCTCTGCAGTCATCCATTCACCACTGACCAGCAGAAGAATAAGCAGCCCAGACCATAAATGGATGCTTTGACGCTGCAAGCACTGAGCACCAAAAGTAATATTTACTATGATGTCATAATATGTCAAACTATTTAAAATTAAATGTGTTAAATATGACTCTGCAAACCTTTGTGTTTTCATCTCTTAAATTAAAAGTCAGCTCTAGATTTGTGAGAAACTGGTCTGAAAATTCCGGGTACATGTCCAAAACTTCCAGTAGTTCCTCTCGCTGAATTTTGTGAAGATCACAGTAGGTGAGAGCTCGAACATCAGCATTGGACTTCCCAGGTTTAGCATATAGGTGAACCATCTCTCCAAAAATATCATTTTTACCTGAAATAAGAAAGATAAATATGTAACAATGTACACTAGTACAAACAAAGAACACATTCAATTTCTCAGGTGGTGCCATCTATTGTCCACTTAATACCTTCCAATGCCATAGTCAGAGGGGAAACAGAACAGCAAAGCAGTATGTATAATACAGTGAACTCCCCTTTATCTGGCATTCAAGCAACTAGCACTCTCAAGCACCTGCCAAAAAAATTCTAGGACATGATATGTCCTGGATTTGTTTTTCTTTGCCAATGGCTTTATGCACACTAAAACATTGTCGGTTGCTTTGTGCACACTAGAAAATGTTGTTAGCAAATAAATGTATTTAGTTGCTAACAAAATTCTTTGTTTACGTCTCGCTGCCAGCCGGCGGCTAGCTGAATGTAAACAATTGGAAGCAATAGCCAGCCTGCTATTGTCAATTGCAATAGCCAATAGCAGGCTGGCTATTGTGCCTGCCCACTGGGTAGAGGAGCAGACCTGAGAACTTTGTTTCTAAGCTTAGCTCTGCTCAGTGGGCGGGGTTTCAATAGCTATTAACTCTCAAGCAACCAGAATCCGGCACCTACCGATTCCCATGGGTGCCTGATAACTGTTTACTGTACTGTTTTCTCGGTGTCATCCAGGGTAGATAGAGCCACAGATAGGTTAGGAATTAGTACTGGGCTATGAGCTTAATGCAAGGTATAAGGTAAGATTAAGGGACATTCCTGGAAGGGAATAGCCAATTGATATAAACCATCAGTACTAGTTAGAAGCTGAAAAAGGTGCTGAGATCCCAATCTTAGTCTCCTCTAAGATGGTACTGTCAAGGCCATCTTTATAACTGGCAGCATACTTGAATTCATGATGACTGCATTCAATTTAGGTGTATACAGGGCCGGATTTACTCCCCCTGCCACCCCAAGGCCAGGATAAAGTACCTGTCGTCCTTGGCCCATTCAAAGATGAAACTACACAGTCTTAAACCTTTTAAATAACAGCCCTCCATTAAAAAAATAGAGACAGGCAGGCTCTAAAGTACTGAGTGGCACTACCTGCAGCTTCTGTATCTGCTTCTATTAGGATAGATGCCCAACTAAACTTTCAGTTTTATTCTGCTAAATATATTCATGGTGCATTAAAACAAAAGGTGTGCAACATCTGATAGTTAGTTTTGTTTAGAAATCAGGCACAGCCTAAGTAGAAAAGCCTGTCCCCCTTCAACCTGCTGTAAAGCAGTACCTTTGCTTTCTGTGGAAGTACTGGCCATTCTGTAGAGGACAGATATGCCTCCTGCTGAGTCACACCTCTAGCTCTCTGCTGATTGGAGAGCTCTGGCTCTGACCCAGTAAGGCGTGCTTCCGGGGCCGGATTTCCCACAAGGCCAACCGAGGCCCGGCCTAGGGGCAGCAGGGGTGTGGAATTCCTATCTCCCGCTGCCCGGGACTTCCTGTGCTGGGCGGGTAGTTGTTTTCTATATTTAGCCCTGCTGTGGGAAAGGCAGGGCAAAATGTACAGCGGAGAAGCTGCTGCTTGTTTTGTACAAGTGATCTCGGCGATGTTGCCAAGAACACTTGTATGCAGCATGCATACAGGGGGGCGCATTGAGGAACCTGGCATTGAGGCAGCAGAGAGAGTAAATCCAGCCCTGTGTGCATCAGATCTCTGTAGAGAGACCACTGCTTCCACACATAGAGAACAGAGATAGGCTTCTCTGCTCAGGATATGGCTGTCTTCTAAAGAAATTGATCTGTAAGACTTTACACAACTTTTATTTTGATAAACTTGAAATATATTTAACAGATATTAAGTGTAAGTTAATTTGGGCTTTAGCACACATAGTAATATTGTCCAGGAGGCATCTTGTCCTGCATTATTCCCCTTATAATGTCGGCAGCTCTACCAATTGGCCTAATAAATATATATGACCAAAAACTCACCTAATATCGCAACAACTATATCATCTTTAAGGATTTCAATAGAACCTCTTGACAAAAAATACAACGCAGTGAGCACATCTCCTGAGTGCACGAGTGTATCTCCTGGGGGTGCATGGGTAGTTTTAAACCTCATAGCCAAAGCTCGAAGACATCCTTTACTTGCTCCACTGAATGCTTTGCAGTTCTGCAGTAACGTTTGATTGAGGTGCAGGCAAATATCAGCTTGCAGGCATTCTGGAAATCCCTTTAGTACCTAGACATAAATGAAAGTAGTAATAGATTCACAATTTTATTTGAATGTATTCCCAAGATAAATTCACTTTTTCCAGAAGGCAAACGCTTAAAAGATTCGTTTAAAAAAAACAAACATCTACAGTGATGAA
Source organism: Nanorana parkeri (assembly GCF_000935625.1). Taxonomy (NCBI): domain Eukaryota; kingdom Metazoa; phylum Chordata; class Amphibia; order Anura; family Dicroglossidae; genus Nanorana; species Nanorana parkeri. The sequence continues at coordinate 766,050 of NW_017306515.1, forward strand.
ACGGTCTGAAATTCTCCATTGTGGTTCCAACCATTTTTAGAAATAAGAAAAAGGAAAATGTTTAAGTTACTCTTCTATCCTTAGAACTAGGGATGAACTGATATATTGGCCGCCCAAACACATCGGCCGAAAAATGCACTTTTGGTATAATGCCGAAAGAGCCATGTTTCGGCCGATACATCGGCACATCCCTGGTTTCTTTCCTCCCCGCTGGGCGCTGCTCTGTGTCCCAGCGGGGAGAAAAGAAAGTGACAGCCAGCTGAGCGCTGCAGGACGAGAGCGCTGTGAGCGGCCGGCGTCTCTCCTCCCACACCGCTCAGCCGCCTATCACAGTCCGGCAGAGCGGTGTGTGGGCGGAGACAGCCAGCGCTGTCACAGGAGACTGAGCACACCTCCCTGCTCCGCTCGATCAGCCTCCTGTGACAGCGTGTCAGAGAGGAGAGCGAGCACAAACACTCAGGGATCAGTGATCGCTGAGTGTTTGTAGATAATTGAGGACATGGTATGTTAACTATATCCTCAATTATGAATGAATGGGAGTGATCTACGTCACCTCATGTTCATTCATAGTTGTAGGTATAGTAAACATACCATGTCCTCATGTTATCAATGAACAGGAACACTCATTCCTGTTCATTGATAACAGGGGATACAGAAAAAGAGATAGAGGACTTTTTCTGTCTAACTAAGTTTATGAAAAATAAATAAAAATAAAATATTAAAAAGATTTTAAAAAATTAAAATAAAAAACTTTTTCAGTATCGGTTTCGGCCTGACAATTTTTTTTATTTCGGTTTCATTTCGGTTTTAAAATTTCCATTTCGGTGCACCTCTTAGAACACAAGAGCATAAGTTATTCTTTGCAAGCAGAATTTCTGTATTAACAGTAGTGTTGGTTGAATTGGTCTTAATTGAAAACTTGAACAATTTAAAGGGAACCTATTAGTCTTCTTAACAAACTGTTCTGGCAATTTCAGGCAATAGTGGAGGATGCCACTACGCCCCAGAGCTCCCCAAACACTCCTACTGGCCCATGACTATGATGTTCCTCCTTACTGGTCAATAAGATTCTGTGGAAGGCAGGAAGGGATAGGTAAGCTATGTGGAAGTGCTCAAGCTTTGCCTGATCAGAAGACCCAACATTCAGGCAAACCAAGCATACTAAATGTTGCTGCAGTTATGTGCTTGCATATCTGGGTGCCCGCACTTTATAGCTGACAGCAGCTTTCAGTATTCTTAAAATGATCATGTGAATGTGATCAGTTTAATGTAAAGAAATCTATTAATCTGAGGTAATATGAAAAACAAAAAGTGTCAGCCTTTTACGTTAAAGATTTTTTGTTCATTAGGGATGAGCCCAGCTTCCATACCTGAGCTCCTGAGCACCACCAAACAAGGATGTGCCAGGCATTCGCCAGCCCAAGGTTGCATATAAGAAAAGGGGCAAGATGCTTGTGCTGATATAATTGAGCTAATATGGCCTTTTACTAAATATAGGCATGAAGCCATATAAGGTCAGTGATGTCCCTGCATCCCACCCCCTTGCTTATGTCAAGCTTGGGGTGGGGTATTCCCCACCAGCAGCTGGTTGGGTCACTTGGCAGGAGCTTTCTATTGTGTTAAAAAGGAGCTCCTTTTGGGTTTGGAGGAGCTTGGTATGAACTCCTCTCTACTATTCATAAAGGAAACCTAAGAGAATACAGAACCTGTCATTCCTGACCTCCTTCTGAAAATGTTAGTTGTCTGGTTTTCTCTGACCTCAACACTTTCTGCAAAGCTACCCTGGAACAAGCATGCAAATTAGAAAGTCTGAGTGACGTCAGAACTCTTGACCTGGATACTCGTTCCAGCGAAGTGGTTCAGAATATACTGGGGCCACCAATTCAGTTTTCAGAAGGAAAATCAATGGCCGCCTTCAAACATCCCCAGTACAATGTTTCTTTAAATGCTACAGTAATTCTTAGAGCAGTACGTTTAAGCAGCCAATCAGAAATTATACGTCTGAAGTCACAGCAGTTCATGGCGGCCATGTGACCTTGTAATGTCTGAAATATAAGCAATATAAGCATAGTGCAATAGAGTAATCTCCTATTTAACCAGAACAATATGAGTACTTTACTATACTACAACACGACAATAATACATTGGTCACATAAAAATAATAATTCTTTCCGGGTCTCTGCACAGTTCTTCTATGTGAGTAATCCTGCTGACTGCTGAGCCTCTTAAATTGATTCAACACCTGTGCTGAATGACTTTTTGTCAAGTTTTGTGAAATCTGGCACTACAGGGAACTAGATGAATTCCCCACTGGAAAGCAAAAGTACATATCTCTGCTGAGAATGAGATGTTGTCTTCAACTATCTCCCTTGGAATACCAAGCTTTGCAAATACAGTGGTACCTCGGTTCACAAACTTAATTCGTTCCACGATTCTGGTCGCGAACTGAATTGGTTGCGAACCGAATAAAATGTTGCCATAGGGTTCAATGTAAATAAGGTTAGTCCGTTCTGAACCATATGTAAATTCATTACCGCTCAGTACTTTCTTTTTACCACCATGCTTGCTCTGCACTTTCTTTTTACCACCATGCTTGCTCTGCACTTTCTTTGGGGCCATGCTGGATTGAATAATACTGTACAGTACTGTGCTAAAAAGCACACAAAAAAGCTTCACAGCCATTGTGCACAGGTCTGTCTGCGAAATCGATCTCCACTAGAGGAAGGCACGACCACGTGTCAGAGCGGGGAAGATGGCCTCGGTCCTGTTCATCACCCGATTTGCCGTTCGCGAACAGAAGCAAAATTTTGCTGAACTTCCTATTCGGGAACCAAATTGTTCGTGAACAGAAGCGTTCGTGAACTGAGGTATTACTGTACATACTTGAGCTTGTATCTGATTGTTTGGGGACTTCTGAATATTTTGAAAAAAAAGTTCACAATCAGAAAGAACGGACCTGCTCTAAAACCAAAGCTAACGAACACCAGTCAGTTAAAGTGTATCGAAACCCAGAAGCAAGCATGTAATATATTGTTCCTTACTGATCCTTAGATGTGGTGTCTGCATTAGTTTTCTTTTTTAGGTGTTTTTCCTTTATTTTAACCTGGTGATCCGGCCAGTAAGTCAGTTATTTTTCAACTTCCTTTAATAGGCCAAGCTGTCCAGCAAAAGTGGCAGATAGAGAGTTGAGACAAACCAGTTAACACTGGCAGGAATGCTTACAATGCTCAGCTTTTATTCATTTATGTAAAACCTTTATCCCAAAAGAAAGAAAAAAAACTGTTGCTGAAAATGTCTAAAAATCAGAATTAATTTGTTTGTCAAGTCCACCTAAATCTGCTTGTGCATCTAACACCACCCTCCCCACAGGGTGACAATGCTGCTGGCCAAGGGATTTTTTTAGGATTTTAATGATACAACTTTATGGAATTAATATTCTACCTCCTGCCATGAATAGGTCTGACATGGTGGCCATATTTTCTAAACAGCAAGAGACACTTTTTAACAAGCAGACCTTCTTTGTCTTGCAGCTCTCTAAAGCATATTGAAACCCAAAACCCAAAAGGTTATATATAGAAGCTTATCAGTCCTTAGTGGCTGCATTCGTTTTCTTTTAATGTCAGCTCACAAGATTTTAATCAAGATCAACAGGTACTTTTTGCACCTATCAAACAGATATACCGACATGCTTTTCCTGGTATATTTTACAGACCAAAAGGGAGCAAATAAGAGAACTTGATTGTTAAGCGTTTACATACACTTTATTAAACGCAATGGATAGATAATGAATATATGTGGGGGGTTTTCAGAGTCACGGAGGCCCCCTTTATAAAGGTGACAGACAAATTAACAGTCTGTCTGACACCTTGATAAAGGAGATTGCCATTATTATTTTTATTTTTTTACATGGGACATCAGGAATTGTTATTGACATGATCCTGGCATGCTGGCTTACATTATGTATTATTATTATCAAGTTCTTGATGGGGAGGTTCACCCTATTTCTCCTGCTGACCATTGGTTGGTGACTGGGACTGAATGTGAAAGAATGCAAAATTTTAAGTTGTCACTAGAACATGAATAGATGGAAAGTCTTCAAGTGGGGACACCTATTCTAGTGACAACTCTTTAAGTGGATTCCCCTAATTCTGGAGGATTTCCTTTCACCTTCTGCTGTGTTTTCCGAGTCAGAAAGTTAAGGGAAATCTCCCCAATGAGACACAGACAGCAAAAGAAAAACCTGGCAGGAAGTTTGGGCTTTAGATACTCTCATTTGGGCAAACGTGTACCAAAAACAAGGAAACATTTACGTAATCTGTAAAGATTGCTAAAATAAAGCGAGTCCTACAATCCCAGTGCAAAGCAGGTTCATCTGACATTTGTGACTGTAGTGTCTGGAGGGAAATTTTGAGCAATACTGAGACACACTAAACCTAATGCTGTGGCGAATATGGGATTCAATAATGACTTAAACATTTGAACTTTTAGGTCCCATTTATATTGTTGTGTTGCAGCAACACACAGTTTACTGCGCATTACTGCAACACGTGTGCACTGGTGCATTGCAATGTCACTCTTTTTGAATGAACACCAATGCACCTGCATTACAGTGACCCAAAATGCATGATATAGCAGTATAGCGTGTTACATCAGAAACAATATTGCCTATTTCACCTATTTACCCCTGCCCCATATATGATGACTGGTGTGTTTATATTTTGTTCCTTATGTACCATGTTGTTTCTATAGGTATCCATACTAACTCGATAATTCTCTGACCAATTGTGTACCTTACTAATGCTCAAATTACCATTTTGTTGTCATTACTTATTTGCTTACTTGAAGGACAACCTAGGAGACTGGTCTTATGCTTGTCAATACTTACCTCCTACAGCTTAAAGACATTATATAATAATAAGGTACTTATTTTTTCTCTAGTTCTGAGAGCTCGCTTGCAACTTCATGAAACCATAACTTTTGTATTTTGATATAACTCCTTAAAGGAGAACTATGGGGTTAAGTCTTTTCCCAGGAGTTCTCCTTAGGGTAACGGGAGGACACAAACTAGCGTCCTCCCGTCACCCTAGGCTCAGTATACCGCGAGCTGTAGCTCGCGGTATACTGAGACGCCAGTCAGCGCTGGCGGATGGAGCGGGGAGGGGGGAATCCAGCCCCTCCCGTTGCACTCACCTCATAGTTCTCCTTTAATAAAGAAAAATTGAACAGAAAAAATATTTCATGTCCAATTTTTGTGTGTTGTGATGCGTTGGAAGACCATTCCAACAAAGTTAACATGCGACATAATGTATGTTAATATTTGTTAATAAGCGTGGACATGTGATTGTTAAGTTGAAAACTGATTCAGTAAAAGTTATATACAAAGTACGGGATTCAGAATGTAATGTCATTTATCAATACCTAAGATTGCATTTGGATTTTGTCACCTGAAAAGCAAAAAGCATCTGACAGATTCCTGTCTGAATATAGAAGTTTCTCTGTGATAGCTGTGATTTCCCTCATGGCACAATTACCAGCTAGAGTTTTTCATATTGCTGAGAAATCCGATCATGTGTTCTTTTTTTCCTGCCAGCTATACCAAAGACGACATGGTCAAATAATGTCTACTGTCTCCAGAGAATTATTTCTTACCAGTCTAGGCTTAGAGTAAACTGCTTTCAAAACATGCCTTGTGTTTACACACTTTTCTTTGTCAAAGCCAATTTTGCATTACACGTTCTTTGAATAATAAAGAGGGTACTACAGATAAAAACGCTGGGTGCAAGATCATGTCAGTGTAGTGCGCACTACAAGGAACAACCTTAATTGACATTGAATTTACCAGTCCAATTCTACTGTACAGCTGGCCATGAACATTATACTTGTATTGTACAATCTCTTAAGGATGTCCACATTTCCTGCCCACCTATGGTCACCATTGCAAGTGTGTTACCTACATACTGTATTGACATAATATTCAGTGTGTCGCCTGCGTATTGCAACAGTTCAGTATTATAGTGCCATCTGCTGCTGCAAAATGTTACAATTGTTCTAAGATATGTTTTTAATAACCATGCGCAGAGCCTTCACGGAATTTAAATTTATCATTCCAGTTCCATTGGCCCGAATACTGTCACATGACTGAGGGAGTGACATCACAACTTTCCCTAGATGGTGACATCAGTGATTTCAATGCTAGCTGTGATGTAGGAAGGATGGGTGGGAAAGTGCAAGTAGGATGAGTATAGAATGAGGGTTGCCATTGCAGGATACATCACTTAAATCAAGAGACTGAATGGACATTCAGTTGCCTTGATCACATTTGTTAATAAGAGATTGCATATGTTTACCCAACCAAAACTCCTGCCACCACTTCTGCATTTAAAGAATAGTAACTTTAATGTGGAACTCCAGGAAAAAAAGTTTTTTGCTTTTTTTAACTTCTGTATACAAAGAAGATACATGTAATGATGCTTATCCTAGGTATGCTTTGCTGCTCTGTACTGTTTTCATTGATGTTGGAAAATACAGACAGGGCTATACTTCCAGCCTTGCACCAGCAGAGCTATGGCTCTCATACACAGAAGCCATGCTGTTAACTGTTAGTAACCATTCACAGAATACAAGGTGTTCTCTGAATAAGCAAGGGGAGATTACAAACAACAGCACAGCTTGTTTGTATGAGAGCCACAGCTTTCCTTTCACAACGCTGGAAGTATATCCAGGCCATCAGATCCCATCTGTCACTGCTGCAGAAGGACTCATAGATCTCAATGGCGCACAAGTGCAGTGGCATTAGTGCACTTGTCCATTGATTCCCCCAGCCCTTTAATAGATGAACCATACTGCCATACGGACCTTAGTGTGGAGAAAGAGTCTGCAGGAGCTTGTGCATTGGAATTGTGATCTACTGATCACAGTTGCATGCTTTTGCAGGCTTCAATGCAAACATTTTATAAATGCACATTTATTCTTTCATCAAGAGGGTGTATTTATTTGTTTTATTTGCAAAAGATGGAATCTGCTTTCAGAAAGTTATTATTAACAGTGGAACGTGCAACATTTTTTCTATATAATAAATCTCCATCAACTCAGGCACATTAGCTGAATTTTCAGATCAGGATAACAGAGGAAATGTTCGCTGCTGGAATAAGAGAGAATATACCAAGCAGGAGGAATTGGCTCCCTTCATCTCCTTCATTCTACAGAAACCTACTGCCGGGGTTTACAAAAGGTACCAGACCAAAGTATTGATAGTTTCCTGAGGGGCGGTGTTTTTTCTACATAAAAACTTCTGTGTCTCTTTAGGCGGCACACTGGCTCCTATTCCTTGTTCTTTATCTCCAACTATAATATAGAAAGTCTGTGGCAGTGATCTGATCAAACTCATTCTTAATTTTTCTGACATTTTCATAAGAAAACATTTTATAAATGCACATTTATTCTTTCATCAAGAGGGTGTATTTATTTGTTTTATTTGCAAAAGATGGAATCTGCTTTCAGAAAGTTATTATTAACAGTGGAACGTGCAACATTTTTTCTATATAATAAATCTCCATCAACTCAGGCACATTAGCTGAATTTTCAGATCAGGATAACAGAGGAAATGTTCGCTGCTGGAATAAGAGAGAATATACCAAGCAGGAGGAATTGGCTCCCTTCATCTCCTTCATTCTACAGAAACCTGTTTCTTTTCTACATAAAAACTTCTGTGTCTCTTTAGGCGGCACACTGGCTCCTATTCCTTGTTCTTTATCTCCAACTATAATATAGAAAGTCTGTGGCAGTGATCTGATCAAACTCATTCTTAATTTTTCTGACATTTTCATAAGAAAACATTTTATAAATGCACATTTATTCTTTCATCAAGAGGGTGTATTTATTTGTTTTATTTGCAAAAGATGGAATCTGCTTTCAGAAAGTTATTATTAACAGTGGAACGTGCAACATTTTTTCTATATAATAAATCTCCATCAACTCAGGCACATTAGCTGAATTTTCGGTGTTTTTTCTACAGAAAAACTTCTGTGTCTCTTTAGGCGGCACACTGGCTCCTATTCCTTGTTCTTTATCTCCAACTATAATATAGAAAGTCTGTGGCAGTGATCTGATCAAACTCATTCTTAATTTTTCTGACATTTTCATAAGAAAACAGCTCACTTTTTAACTTCAAACTATAACTTAAAACAAGCTTCCAAAAGTGCACCCTGTACAGCTTTGCTTTGAAGAGACAGTCTAGTGCGTTGCTTTTTAGAAGCTTCTCACTTGGGGCAGCGGTTTATTGGCAGGCAGTCAAACAAGAGTCTGCCATCACTTTGTTTGAAAAGCTGACAGACGACACATTTAGAAAACTTCTAGAGAATGCCCCACAGCATCCACACGCAGAGGTAATGACACGATGATCTTGAAATTAAAAAATAATGTCAGTATGAATTTCAGCATTTGAAAGAAGGATTTAGCAGCAGATAATATTAACACCAGTACACAGATACAAGCCTCTCACTGTTGGTTCCCAGTAGGATGAAGCAGCTGTCACCAAGTTGGTTTTCGGGCCCAGCGCTGTCACACTGCCTACGCTGTAAAAGCTAAGTTTTGGCAGCATTAGTATGGTCAAAGCAAAATCAGCTCGTACAGCCCACACCTAGGAGTTTAGTAAATAAACTGCAAAGTTCACTCTTCTGAGAAATTTACAACAAAACAATAATGTTCATTTTATTGCTGGGTTCACAAGCACACTGGCTGCATCCAGCACCTTAGTTGTTGAGGTGGTGTTCTGCCCATGGCCAATTTTTTGTGGACCCCTGATCATCACAACTATATGAAGATTTGAGCATCTAATTCCAAAACCATGGATATTAAGATGGCCCCTACCTTTGTGACTGTAACAGATTTGTGGGTAATGGGACAATAAGTGGTTGACAATTTTATATTGCTTGTGTTTATACAGATAAACGATAGAGGTCTTCAGTTGCCATTGAGCAAGTCTGGACTTCTGGTGCGCCCCTGCACCTTTGAGGGGGAATCGGCTACTTCTAAGGTATATCTGCTCTTAGTTTATGAATTACCTTATAACACCCAACATGGGAACTCTGTTTAACTAGAGTTAGGGACCAAACTTTTCAGAGATGCTGTGGTGTAGTAATGTGGCTTTAGAAATATTTGCAAATATTCAGCAAAATCCTCTTTTTAATGCACATTGTTAAAGCAGTTTAGACTGTTTTCTTTTACTGACTATCTGGTGATTGTGCAGGAGTACATTTTGTATTGTACTGTTCTGTGAACGGCCTAGCTTATGTGCACCTTACCTATGCTAAGTTTAAAATGATCTTAGTGGTTGTCATTTTTATTTTATTGGGATGAGAAGACCTGGCTTGCAAATGCCAGAGTTGTTCAACAGACTTGAACTCTGTGCAGGCTACTTGAGTTCCTCCACACCAAACTATGTCTTTAAGGACATGGCTTTGTGCATGAGAGCCTCAAGGCTCTAAGCCCACAATTATCTAAAATGTCTTTGTAAGCTGCAACCTTAACAGTACCCTTCAATACCTAAATTCAGTCATTCAAGGGATGTCATTATTTTTTTGGCCACATAGGTAGGTGTGATGGTCCATAAGCCTTTGGCCATATGTATGTACAGTAGAGGCAATGCAGACTGCCACTATTAGCCACATGCATACTGAGAGGCAGGGGAGTATCTACCATGAGGCAAACAAGGCATTTGCCTCAAGCTGCACTTTCCAGGGGGGGGGGGGGTGTCAATGCCGCCCCCAAAACAGTGAGGCAGTCAGCGGCAACAGCCAAAGGAACGCCTGACTGCCGCACTGGTTTTTCAAAGCTGCGTTCCACACAAGAAGAAGGAGGATGTGGCTGGGTGCAAGGACAGCCTACTGCTGTCGGTCAGCCTTGAGTGGTGGGCGTGGCTGGCATTCTGGGGATGGGGGTGGCCAAGGATTCGGGTCGGCCGGCCGGCAGTGAGTGGCGGTATCAGGATGGCTCCAGACCTTGCAGTGGTGTGCCATGTCCTACATCGTCGAGTTCTGTAAGTACCTGTACACATGTACAGAGATCCCTGCAGTCTATTGTATATACATGTGTGCTGGGATCTATTGTGTATACAATAGATCCCAGCACACATGTATGTACAATAGATCCCTGCACACATGTTAATATATCTATATATCTATATATAGATATATAGATATATATACACATACATACATACATATACACATATAAATAAAAGGATGTACCGATACCGATTAGATTGGGGGGTGCCCGAGTTTACACTTGCCTAGGGCAGCAGAAAACCATAATACACCACTGCTGAGAGGTTCATCTGTACGCTCTGGCTGAGCAATTGGGATAGAAACACAAAAGATCAGAACCATCAAGCGTGCCGTTTAAATATCAGTCTAATTAAGGCTTTAGAATGAGTGAATATGTGAAGTGCGAGCAATGTACAGTATTAGCTACATGTACACTAGAAGATGTTTATTCGGTTTAAAAACCCTGGTCAATTCTGAAGTTGCTAATGTACTTATGCAACTAATGTAAAAAAACAGGAAAATCTATAATAGGCTGGCGCTCAATTATTTTTAAAATGTTTAGACGACAGCCATGTAAATGAAACCTGAGTGTCAGACAATAATGATATCTAAATTTAATTTATCAGTTATTGCATTCATTCAAAGCCAGCTTGTTTGGGGGTCCTTAAGGCCTCCATTCATCAGGACTACAAAGTAATATATAAAACTTGAATTAGCTACAAAGTGGTAAGATCTACCTTTAGAAAGCATTGGCTTTTTATCAGATACTGTGAATAATAAATGATATCTGGACTTCATCACTTGTCTGGCACTCAGGTTCCTTTTATGTCACTGCTTTTCTAAAACTTGTAAAAATTACTGTGCTCTCTTCCCTACATTGCTGATGCATTATTCCAAGAGCTTAATATTGTTCCCTGAGCTCCATAGAGCTGTCTGTTAACAGCTTCTAAATAAGAACACATACTCATTGGGACACTAAATTATATAGGGGAACCCAGAGCACCAAAATACATTTTCTCCATATATAAAGGTAACTGGTCAGCCATTTTAAAAACATCAAACCAAAGAGCATTACTAATCTCTACTAATCCCTTTAAAAGCCATGAAACCTTGTTTCACTATTCACTTCCTTTCATTTAAATCTAGTTTGGTTTCAGTGCTGAAATTAAAAAAAGATGAATCTTTACCATCACTTAATATGTACAAGAATCTTGGAAAATATCACCAAAAGGTTGGAATTCCTAATGCAGTGGATGTCAGTAATCTGCCTTCAAGCTTTATGCGGAGTGTTGAGAAAAGCGATGAACCAATAAGCAAGAAGGTAGAAAATCCCTTAAGCAAGAAGGTAGGAATTATACAGCGTTCTGTACAAAAAGTCACATCTTTCTGTCTTGAGGAAGGGACCCTGCGTGGCCCCGAAACGTCGGTTTATTCAAATGTCTGTGACGCTTTCTGTCCAATAAAAGGGACATATTTATCTTTACTACTGAGTGCTGGTGATTTCCTGACTTTCCTGTACAAAAAAGAACAATTGCCATAGATGTAAGACATAAAATGTAAATATTTTGTGTGTCTTTGACTTTCATAGACACCTACAGTTTGAAATACAATGCTAATTTTAACCAGTTGTAGACACTGGACATGCTGCACATGGCCACAAAATGTAATCGAAATACTTTGGACGTGTATAGTACGCCCCAACCCTCCTCTTCCCCTGCAGTTCTCCAGCCGCATTTATTGGTTATTCCCAGATTTTATTTTGACAGCCAGGGCTTGCTTTATTTACACAGGAGCAGATATTTTTCTTCCAGTGTAAATGTTATTATTGCTTCACAGTAATGTCTCTGGTTTATTCATAACAGTTTAATTGTGTGACCTTTGATGTGAATATGATGTCAGTTTAAGGAACCTTGCAAAAAAAGTGTTTCTTTTTATTTTCTTAATAGCCCTTAGTTTAATGAGAGCTAATTGACTCCTTCCACCCCGTTTCTATTATTTTGCTTCAGAATTTTAAAAGTATTTATATATTATTATTTTTTTTTATCATGACAAACTTTTTTTCATTTTTCGTCTGTTTGTTTCTTAATTTTTTTATTGATTTTGTTGTTTTATAACAAACACTGGTCAAACTTCATTATGTATTACTTTGTTGTTATCCAATAACAAAGTTAGCAATTAATTCATAGGCTCATAGCTGATATGTAAAAATTGCTCAGGTCTTTAAGGCTTGGTTAACACCTAAGCGTCAGCGCTGTAATGTGTTTTTTTCAAGCGTTTTTGATTGTTTTACATGTGTCCACATGCATTTGTTAGGCTTTTTTAAAAGCGTCTTTACATGCGCTTTCAGCTTGGAGATTCTGAGGCGTACAAAGAAAAGCAATTTCAGTCATGACATCAGTTCCTGTTCCCTGCTTGTTTCAGACGTGGTTGTTTTTCTGAAGATGTCTATGCCATATGCCTTATGGTGGCTGCAACTAATACAGTGCTACTTGCTGAAGAGGAGGAAAAAAGAAAGCAGAGGCATAGGTACTGGGTCCATGCTGTGATCACCAACTGTGGACAGCAAAGCTAGTTCTGGGCCATGTACACTGAACTCCACGTACACAAGAAGAAATGTTTCCAGTACACATGAATGTCCATGAAAAAGGTGAGTTCAGATGCTCATGCCGCCATAATTTTTAATGTCTGTGACAATGCATGTGCATTTCAGTGATCCTATCTGGAGTAAGGCACATTCAAGGAGACATTGTGTCTTCTAGTATTTACCCGCTAGCAGGCACTTTTATTTTTCCTGCAGTTCTGATGAGCTACTAGGGATACTTTCCAGGCATTAGGAGTATCAGCACACCTTTTTTCGGGATAGTTTTCCACTGGTGGAAAGACTATCATTGTGATAATATTTGTGATAAATAGATTTTACTATGATTCCATCACTACGTATTTCCTTTTTCAGACATTTCTGCACACTAAACAGCTTACCCTAACACCCGCTGCCACCCAAAGGCACACAGGCACTCATGTACACGCAATAATTAATTGTTTATTTCTGGATTTTAGTAAAAACTTTAACAAAGTGGGTCCTCCAAACATTGAGTGTCCCAAAATATGAACAAACATGTAACCGAACAAAGATACATATCAAAACAGAGCAGTGTGGACTAGGCACCCATGGGAGAAGAAGTACAAAATGTTCAACATGAACCAGGGCAAATGGCCACATCACAACTGGTGTTAATGGGGGGCGGGGGGGAGGAGTAAGGCCGGGATCATGAAACAACATTTCATCATCTATTCTGTGGGAGGAACAGCCTGTGGAAACTGAGATATGTGAAGGGGAATGTCTGTGGGTGTGCTGCATGGTGGTTGAGGTGGTGCTTGATGCAGGATATTTAGTCCCGGGGGCAAACTTGGAGAATGATAATGGTATAACAACAGTAGGGGAGGGTGGGGTTGGTATTGTAATGCGGGCATGGATGATGGTGAAACAGGAGGTGGGGTAGCATATGATCAAGGAGGTGGTGCTGCTGTTGGTAAAGAAGGCATATCAGTGGAATCTGAGCTAGTCTGGGGAATAAATAAGTAGATGTAGTTCATAACCCCGGCTCTCATTTGCACCTGGCAGCATTGTGGAACCTGCTTCACCATGTCCTCCAGGCTCTTCAGGAACAAGAGTTACAGACAATCTTTTATTTTGTGGGACTTATTGGACAGAATGTCTGCGAGCCTGTCCAGCCTCTGGCCATGCCTCCTGCCTCTTGCGGCCCTCCTGTAAATTTGGCTGCAAACAGGCCCCCGGGCGTGGTGTCTCTGTGGTCACTGGCTCTTTTGGTTGGGGGGGGGGGGAAACTTGAGGAGGTGCTTGGGTTGTCCTCAGGTTTTTGGATCGGTGGCTCCTCCTCTTCTGCTGCAGCTTCCCAGCTACTTTTGGTGCTGAAAAAATTAACATACATATTACATAATGTGTCATTCACACTTGCGAACAAAATCGAATGTGAACTACAAAGGCTACAACCAGTAATTTCCTGCAGCTGCAATGACAGCTAGGTGTGGATAGTTCACTCCAATCATCCCATGCAAAATACTGACTGCGACCATAGTTTTTCATGCCTGTTTGGTTGTATTTGGATTTGTGTCAATTTGCAGCTAAGTTTAGGGAGACATGATCTTTCCTAAAAACATGCTCTGTCTGAGTCTATTGAAGATCATGTGTTCCTAAACGCAGTGCATGTCTGACCACATTCGAACAGGTGGGAAAAACTGCTGCTGCTGTCATTAGCTTTTCGCACACCCCAGCCTGGCGGTTGCAGATACCAAATTCTTGCTTCCATATGGAAGACGTGGGGCCATATGGGAGCAGCTCAAATACAGGCTCTAAAGAACACGTCACAAGTTGTGGAGTGTGCTTTTGAGATCCTTTCCAATAAAAGGCATTTTCTGCACACTCTTGCAGAACACAATCACTGCATTTAGGGCAGCATGTGCCATTCACAATTTTGTCCGATAGCGAGATGGCTTCCTGTTTGAAGACTCCCTAAGCCAAACTATGGAAAGGGCCATTAGTTCGGAAGCCGCAACAGCACACATGGTGCTAACATAAGGGACATATTTGCTTCCATCTTCATGTCCTCCACAGGGGAGCTCCTATGTCAACTGAAGGCTGTAGAATAATTATTTTATATAATAAATAATAACTGGGAATCTGATTCATATATCTGATTAAAATTTAGAGTTTGGTTGTTTTTTTTGGTCAAAATACAATTGTTTGAAATGTCACTAGAGTTTTTTTTTTCTTTTTTACTTTAGTTCAGATATTTTTTGTTTTACTTTAGTGCAGATGGTTTATTGTAGCTCACCACACACATTTCTAGTTGTACAATCTCGTTAGATCTACCAGCAAGTATGCTTGGATCTGATTGGATTTACATTGGTTGGATAGTTTATAGGTCCTCTTATTACATAGTTTTGGTAGATCCAAAGTTGATTATACAGAGATTGTATAGCAGATTGGAACTTGTGTGGCGAACCCAGTACCTCTCCCCAAAATAAAGTTTTCACAGGTCTGTCTAGCAAGCTCAGCATATGCAGATTCATACTAACAATACTTCCAAAGCTACTTCACACTAGGCACACATGTCTGAAAAAATTGCTGCTGCAATCTTATACAAAACCTGTAGCAGGTACATGATAACAGGAAAGCATGAAAACATCAACACCATCTCACATGCACATGTTTACCTTTGATGTCTTTCTGGGAGGAAATTTATATTTCCCAATCAGGTCACAACTTCGCTCCAACTTCTTCCCAGGCTTTATTTTGTCACCCCCTGGTCATGTATAGAGGGTCCTTGGGGTCACACAGGTTGAGGTGGGCACGTACTAGGCACATGAAGGTCTCTGCATCAAATAGGGACAATGTGCTGTTCTCCGTTTGGTTTTCCAGGATGTTTTGCAAAGAGGAGGAGGGTGTGTGCTTGCGCAACAAACACAACAAAGCGCTAAAAAAAAAGTGAAAATGCTTGTGTCATGTGTTTTCAGGTATTTCCTTTGTAGTCTATTGGACCATCCAGAGGTGTCCCCAGACAATGTGCCGCCTGAAGCCTGGGGGGGGGGGGGGGTGGGGGG
>NW_017306515.1:781799-818914 GCF_000935625.1 Nanorana parkeri
GCCTGGAGTCGGGGGGGGGGGGGGTTGGGTGTTGCTGCCAGTTTTGTTTTTTTTTAGTTTTAATATACAGTGGGTAAGGCTTACAATTCCTGTCAGGTTTTTACTGATGTCAGGGTCTCCATAAGTGAGATTTAGTCTCGCTTCTTGTCCCACTGATAATGGTCTTACTTAACAGAAAGTGAAGGCATATCTTCAACAGGCACACAGACAGCAATAAACATCTGACAAGTGTTCTAGACTCCCCCTACTCTACTGAAGAAAAGCATTTTTTTCCTGTCTTTGATGTTTTGGACATCTTGCTTCACTTCACAGGGACTGCCCAACGCTGAGAAAGAAGAGGAAGGATCCATAGCAACACTAGGTCAGCCTTAAGGATGCTGGGAAAAAGGTATAATGATTAGGGTTTTTTGGGGGGATCCGAGGGGGGATAAAGGGGCAGGCACAACACCTAAACTTTAAAATGACAATGGCTACTAAAAAATAATAATAATTTCTATACAAATATTAGATTTAATAAGTAAAGTGGCACATCAGAATGTAATGTGTGGGGTAGTTCACAGCAACCAACCAGAAACCATCAATCAGACCCAACTATAGCAAACTAAGATCTAAGTGATTGTTATGTGTTTCTGCAGCTTGTACATCATTGTTGCTCCTAAATATTCTGGATTTTTAGAAGTAATTTTATTACCAGCAGTAAGAGAGAGTGATAATTGCGAGCCTAGCTCCAGCATTTCTTTCAGACTGATAATCTTTAAACTCATTAAATAATTCTTGCAAGGTATACAAAATGTGGCTGGCCTTGACACAATAAAACAATGAGCTCTATTTGGTGCAAGACAATCACCATCACAATTCATTAACACCCTTTCAAGTGAGAACAAATATCACCACTGTACAGCAACCATGGTAACTTCTACTTACAGAGTGCCGCTAATGCTGCTATAATCTCTTAATTTTTTCACATAAAGCTCATTAACAGAGAATTGAGCTTTCTGCCACTTCATTAATATGCAAATGGAAAAAAAATTCTGTATTGATAACGATTCCTAAAATTTATGTAAAACAAGACAAGGTTCATTTTCATATTATGCTTAGCCAAAAAAAAAAAAAACCCTCATTACATTGAGTGCTACATTTTATTATTAATTTGTTAAAGGGAAAGAATAGTGGTAATATATATATTTTTTTTATATACTGTATATATATATTGTGAGCAGGTGATTGGTAGCTGGTACATAAGCCCCCTGGGAATAAGCAGTCTCATGGGCACAGATACCAAATCCAGGGGAGTAGTGGCAAACAGTGCAGTGTTTATTGGGGATATTTACAAGAGCATTCACAGGTGCTGTACAGTGGTGCACAAGAAATCAACAAAATAAAACCAAGCCGTATCCCGGCACTAACTTCATAAATAAAAGATATAGCTCCTAACTAACAGACTGAGCAGGCCTACCGCTTGTCAGCCTCCACAGAAACTGTTTGTATGTTTTCACCAACCTTACAGCTCTCTCAGATAGGACTTGTCCGATCCCTAGGCAGAGAGCTCTGAGTACAGGTTCCGGGTGAGACTAAATTGCCAGTGGAGAGAGGAGTAACCCCAGCACTGGAGCCCGGATCAACAATTCCTAAATGTATAGGAGAGGAACCTGGGAGACCTCTAAACTCCGAACAGGACTTTCCCCGGCTCCCTCTGGGATGCTCTGCTACAGTAATCCTCTGCTCTTTTGGTGTAAAAAGCTCCATATGGTGTAAAAAGCTGCTTACAGAGGTTAATATACTTACCATGCAAGTGACTGTAGCAGAGCAATGACTCCTCTATTATATCTCTTAGAGAACAACTAACTTATTTACAACAATGTATAGTGATATCATTTTTATTTTAAATATTTAATTATTATTACCTCGATGTATTTATGCCCCACTGAGATAGCACAGCACAGAACTTTTTTGTTGCATCTCCTGATTGTGGCAGGATCCACTGGCCTGTAGGCACAGGTGAAGGGGGAACATCTAATGGGAAAAGGCTGGCTGCCCTTCTATGAGTTATCCTTGGTTTTATACTTGTAATACTGAAACAGGCAAAGCTGCTCTTTGTGTGTGGCACATCACTGCACATTTCTGTACAACAGATATGTGACCCAAAGCTATCCCCCTTTGATCCCCTACATTTGCCATAGCTGCCATTACATCTATTAAATTCTGGTTTCTGACTCCACTGCAGTGGAGGCATAGCCGCCAGGGAAAAAAAACAAAGGGCATATTCGGGCCACCTTCAAACAAATTGGCTTTCGAATGCCACTTGTTCACGACACAGGCAAAGCTGTCCATTGCGTGCTGCAGTTTTTTAATGTTTATTTATTTATTTTATTGCAAGGCCATCTCTCCCCAGTTGAAACAAACATGAGCAGGCACGGCAATGAAACCTAAGAGCAGCCTTTAAAAAAAATTAAGTCCTAGGCCTAAACATCAGCTTGTCCCTATGCAATAGGTTTAAAAATTGGTTCCTTGCAAGATAAGGCTACCTTCTAGATGGCAGTAGAGATACAAATGTCTCCTTTGATAGTAGAGATAAAAATGACCTTTGATAGTGAGAGAGACAAACACTAATCCCAACCCACCCATTTTCTGTTTTTTTTTTGTCATAAGGTGCTATAAATAAAATGCTTACAAGTGATGACATACATGAACTATTGGGTGGCTAGGTTTTACCACTGGCTGGAAGGGGCCCATCGTGTGCTTGATGTACCAGCCCTGCTGCACATGTCATGTCAGAGAAGGCCTTCACCACAGTGGGGTGAATTTGTAACAGCAATTTAATAACAACTAACATTAATAACATTGTTTGTAGAGTGTTTTTACTTTTACTTTTTTACTTTTTTTTTAGGGGGGAGGGGTTTTCAAAATGCAGTGAGTTTCTGTGGCAATAAAGGCAGCTCTTGACCAAACTGTCAGCAACTGTGACTGCTTGATACAGTCGAATTAACACAAAAGTAAAATGTACATGATAACAACAAAACAATACATTTACTGCATGCTTCAAACTATTTGACTTTGATTTGAAGGGAATATGTTACAAAACACTGACCGGTTGGGGTCATATGTAAGTAAAATGATAACATGGAGTTATTGGGATCCTTTGAAATGATGATTTATAATATGGGGTTTCTAGTACATTAGCCAATACTGAGCTCATCAATCACTGCAATTACAAAGCATATTTACAGGGACGATTCACCTACACTTTCACTGGAAGGTTTTGCCATCATCTCCACATCTGTTCTTTAATGAGCAATGGTGGCTACTGTACCGTTAACCCTATATATTTACCACTTGGCAAAATCACTTTGCACATCCACCATTTTCAAATCATGGATCTCCATTTAAAATGATGTTAAAAGGGCTATTAAATGAGAACTGTTTGAAAAATGTAGTCTTATAACCCAACAACAGTCACCTTTTCTCTACACAAGGGGGAACACCCCCTGTATATAGGCAGTAAAGTCGTAGAAGAAGGCAGATTCTATGGGAGAAGACATCAATTTAATTGTGAGACGTCACTGTCTTGGTCATCCCTGGTTGTCAATGCACAATGAGAGCATTCTCTGTTCAAATTATTCAAGCAACATTAAAGTGATGCTAAACTCTGGAGTTAAATTTAAAAATGCATACAAGTACCCAAACTATTAACAAAAATGTATCTTATTTGTGTATCACCGAGCTGTAGATTCTCAAATCATCTCTGAATTCATACTGACACTGTCCTTTCTTCTGGAGGGTGGCTACTTTTTTTCCCCATGGTCCCTGTGTGTGTTGTAAAGTAGCCACCTCTCCAAGCTCGCTCCCGTGATGGACTACAATCTCAATACAATTTATTAAACTAAACATGAGATTGTAGTCCATCACGGGAGCAAGCTTGGAGTGGTGGCTACTTTAAAACACACACAGGGACCATGGGGAACAAAGTAGCCACCCTCCAGAAGGAAGGACAGTGTCAGCACCAATTCAGAGATGATTTGAGGATCTACAGCTGAGTCGTACACAAATAAACACAATTGTTTATTAATAGTTAAGGTTGCGGAAAGCATTTTCTCCTGAGTTTAGTGTTGCTTTAGAGAAGAACTCCATTATCCTTGTACAGTACATAAGCATATTTAGGTCCCTGTCTGTAAGCTAAAGTAAACTGCTAAAATTTGTAAATAAAATGACTTACTTTTCTTGTTATCCATGTTTGCAGCGGCCAGTGATGTCATCATGCTCCTCAGTAAAGATTGCACTTTCCCGCTGCTGGGAGCAGAATCAGCTAGATGATTGCAGGGGCACTTACAATACACTTGCTAATGATTTACGTTGCCTGCCAATCACAGACGAGAAAGGCATGACAGACCAGCAGGATCTTGGCCTGTCAGTCACACTGTTATGTCATAAGAGGCGTGACAGACCAGGAAGCTCCTGGCCTGTCAATTAGATGACGGATAGACAGCAGGCTGTTTAGACCGTTCCTACTACACCAAGCGGGAATGTGATTACGTAATTGGTCGCTAGATAAAGAACCACAGCGTGGAAGTTACTAAACTGGTGGCCAGGGAGAGAAATTACACAGTGGCCACCGTTCTAACAAAGTGGATAGAGGCTTGAAACGAGATAAGTTAGCCATGGATTTCTGGAAGACAACATCTATATGTAGGTTTGCAAATACATGTTTTTATTGTTACACAAGCAAGTTTTTTTTTTTTTTTTAAATCTGCCCTAAATTCATCTTTAACGATAATTGACCTAGATATGGCGCAGAGTGATATAAATTTACAGCAAGTGATCTGCTAAGTATATTTTCCATAATCCTGAACAGTACATTGAGCCCAGCATTTAATCATTTCCTTTTCCAGTGGCATAAGGTAGACATTTCTGTATCTTCTAGCAGTCTAAATGAAAATGAGTGTTTTCACCTTACCATGCTCAGCATACTAGACACATGCCCTCTAACTACTGAAAAAAAAGACTGTTGCCTTCATAATGTGTTATAAATCCTGTGCTGTCAAGCAATTCAGGACAACAAATGTGTGTTTCAGGAACTTCCCTTGTTGTGTAATGAAGCATCTGGTGAGGTTAATGAAAAATGTGTACAAGACAAGCCACTCTCTTGAAGAGTCATGTAAACCAGTGAACCCTATTTGTCTGTAGGATACATAATTCTTCACTGAGAAAGACAACCAAAAATGATACCAGCGAACAAAGTAACTGTTTTTTGAGAGACACAATCTTCCCATGATAAATAGGCTGGGAAATATCTCCCTGTCCTTTCAAACTCGACTGCCAGTGTAAAACATAAACCTGAGCTGCATTACATACACTACATGGTCAAAGGTTTGCGAATACATAACCATCACACCCATATGCTTGTTGGGCATTCCATTCCAAGACCAGATACATTAATATGGAGTTGCCCCCTCTTCCCCACTTGGAAGGCCTTTGGCAAGATTACAAGATTTTTGAGTGTGTCTCTAGGAATTCGTGTCTATTCAGCCAAAACATAATTTGTGAGATCAGGTAATGGTGTTGGATGAAAAGACCTGGCTCACATTCTGTGGTAAAATGTATCCCAAAGGTGTTTAGAGAGGTTGAGGTCAGGGCTCTTTCACACCAAACTCATCAATCCATGTCTTTATGGACCTACCTTTGTAGTCTTTATATGGTGTAGGGTTACCCCTTAACTGGAAACACCTCAACTCAATAATTTGGAGTGGTGTCTAAATACTCTTGGTCATATAGGTAGGTGTGATCAGGCTCGGATTCCCCACAAGACCACCGAGGCTCAGGAAGCAGGAAGCAGAGGGGCGGCAGCGGGGCGGTAAGTTGGGCTTTCCACATTAAGTCCTGCTTTGGGAAGGCAGGACTAAATGTAGTCTGGGGAAGCCGCTTGTTCGTTCACAAGTGATCTCCGCGATCACTTGTAAAATGTGTGCAGCCTGCCTCCCCGCACCTACCTCTCTCCTCTGGGCTCTGTCCTCCCCCCGGCCGCCGAAACTCTCCTCACTGGCCGCCGATGCAGGGAGCCGAGCGGCAGGGGTAAAAATAACCCTGCCTCCCCCGATGTACACAGTGAGAGGGGAGATGGTTAGTTGTCCACATAATCTTTGCTATAGATTGTACAAATGCCTCCGTATACAGACTATTGGGTAATGGTAACAAATTTAAGAAATACAAATGCTCAAAATAGACTCTAGTTAGTGGCATAACAATGGCCATAGTAGTACAGGCAGCTGCAATGGGGTCTAGAAGTCGGAAGGGGCCCTATTAGGGAGGCTGTTTAGGCAAACAAACATAATTTAGAAAATCTATGTGCATGTGAACATAACACAGATTTAGTCCTGTATTATTCAGGACTGGGGCAGTTGCTATTGACACAGACCCTGTATCCCTATAAAGTCAACAGTCTAGAAGAGATTATGTCAGATGCAAAGGAGGAGTCTTCAGGTTTACAGCTGCTAGCCCCAAACCTGCATTTCTCTAAACAGTAAGATGTACATGTTTAACTTTAGCAGCTAAAAACTGATACAATAGCTAAGGTTCGTTGTCCTGTATAAAAGCCACAGCTTAAAGAAGTTCGTATGGTATTGTAGAGTAATTTTGTGTAGGAGCATAAACAATTATATGATATTCTAAAATATATTGTATTGGGTGTTATTATAATTGCTTTGTGAAATTGAGGACAAAGTAGTTATCTGAAAAGAAAATGGTTAAAAGTTCATTCCTTGCACTACTGCCCCCTTCGTTATAAACCGAATATTTATACTGTCAGTTCTGGTCCCTAGTGGTGTTAAAGATTATGCTGAGAGATCCCCTGACACCTGTACTTGATTTAGGAACACTTTATGACAGTATAGTTACAGCTGACACTGCCAGATGCTGCAAAGAGAGGTCTCCAGGGAGAACCATATACATTTTGCTATGGGGCCCAGGCCCGGATTTCCCACAAGGCCACCGAGGCCAGGCCTCGGGGCGGCAGAGCGCAGAGGGCGGCAGCGGTGAAGGCCCCATGATCTGTAGTTACACCATGCAAGTAACATAAAGAAATCCCCCTCCCCTGTAGGTAAAATCTGTCATTACAGTCTACTTAAAGAGAATGTCTTTATAATGAGCGGCTAGAAGCTAAAGAAGCCAGGACCTAACATGCAAATCAAAACTCAAAGCCGTAGAATATGTTGTGTCTGTCACCACCAATGCCAGCTTACAGAAAGCAATACCGAGGAAGTTTCTATTATATTAGGGAAGATAAATAAATCTCTCCTGGTTCAGACCTGTACTTCCCTAACATACTGTTTTTGATCAATAGGCCACTGTCTGTGATGACGGGTTTTTTCGGCCATTATGAACACTGGGGTACCATAGGGTTGTGTCTGCTTTTGTACTATCTTTATACTCATGATTGTATTGCCATCTATGTTTCTAATCCTGTAATTATATGTGCAGATAATACCACTGTGAGAGGGTTGATATCTGAGGATAATGAGACCCGCTATAGAGAGTTGATACACTGACTGGTGTAACAATAACAACCTGCAGCCGAATATTAGAAAAACAAAAGAAATGATTGTGGATTTTAGAAGAACTAAGAAAGTGGGAAGAAGGTGGAACGGGTAGATAGTGTCAAGTCAATTTTCGTGAAGCCTGCTTAGTAGAGGATTCAACTTGGAGTATAAATGTTTAAGCTCTGGTTGTGAAGGGCCAGAGGTGTTTTGTTTTTTAAGGGTGATATGAACTTGATGGTGAACTTTTATTGTAGTTCTATTTAAAGTACTGTATATTAACATATCGTTGTACGGTCTAGCTTTCCAGGTGTGTGGTGGAACATAGGAGGATTTTATGATGTGTAGTGAGGACAGTGGAATGGATTGTGGCCTCTCAGCTCACTGATTTGAAGGATGCTTATCTGAATCATCTTTTTAGACGTGCGTAAGATCAGGCATGATTGTACACCCCCAGGGAGTTCTCTGTTTGTTCCTCTTCCTTCTGGAAGAGTACATACAATTTGAGCATGCACAAATAGGTTGGGGAACTGTTTTTTCCCATGTGTGTTGGATAGCCTAATGAATTATGAGGGCCCCATTTAAACATTTATTTTTTTAGTTCTATTAGTCTGTACTAGGGGGCATTTATTTATTATGATGTTTCTTTTAGTTAATTGTTAAGGTTTGAGGGTGGTGTGGATTTTTAAATACTGTTATAATGCTGACTAAACAAAAAAACAAAAACCATCCAGCTATAAATGAAACTCCACTGTTGGGTGCAATAACTCATTACATTAAAAAAGCCCGGTCATGAATACTTTCTGCTGGACAGCTTTTACAAGGGGGTGGGATTTAGGTTTTAGGCAGCAATGTAAAATAATGGGAAATTTCAACCATCTCTTGTCTCATCATACCTTTGTTATCATAGGCAGAATTAGTCCAGTAAAAAGATTATTTAATAAAGCAGTCTTATTATATGGTACTGATGATTATCCTTTCTCAAATCAGCGATAAAGGGTGAAAATTGCAAATAGACGCTTGTGTGGAAGACATAAGTAGGCTGCAATTGCTGACCTCCAGAAAATGCTATTTGGCTGCAAGGTGTAACAAACCTTTGGCTTCAATACTTTTACAGTCACAGACCTGGAACAAGTATGCGGCCAGTGAAATCAGTAAATATTATTTGCATACTTGTTCAAGATCAACAATTGGGAAGAAATGAAGCGCTTCCATCAGCATGACAGCGAGGCAAAAAGCCTACGCAGAATAAGAAGTCAGCTGTGTTGACCTTTGGTTTTTCTCTCTGCACAAGTTTTCTATAAAGAGCACATGTACTGTAGTAATACATTGGATCAGGATATGCATAGTGCAATAATATGTAGCAATAAATAATTTATCAGATTACTGCAATCGGATTCTTCCTAGCTGATCTATTAATATGATCGGTTTACAATGATACGAAGGAAGGGCATAGCTACTGTAGAAGGGTGGGATTTAAAGTAGTATTAAAGGCTGGGCATTTTATTTACCTTAATGCATTCTCTGCATTAAGGTAAAAAATGCCTGGTACCTTTCTAACTCCCCGGTCCCACCCCATACTTACCTGTCACGGCCGCTTGTCACTGCCGCCAGTCCCCGCAGCGATCCTCCATCCTGAACTTCCTGATTCCAGGGGAAGAGATTGAGTGCAAAGGAGGGCTCCTTCTGCCATCAATCAATCAACCTGTGGGGCGGAGAGGAGGGGAATGGCCTGCCGCAGGATTGTGTGTGTCTATGGATGCACACAGCTACTGTGGACACGGCTGTGAACAAGCACACACAGGTACCTCCACAGCAACTGCTTAGCTGCTGGCGGCACCTGTTCTTGGGGCAGGGGGAGAGAGGATGTGGGGACCCACTAGAAAATGAGGAATTGAGAGATTAAAAAAACCCAAAACAAAGATCCACAATATAGAAGGCCTCCCGGTGATAAAAATAAAAAACCTAAAGCTTTAATATCACTTTAATGAGTACACGTGTAACCCTCACCCTTGTACAACTCCCTAACATCTGAACTCTGTCACTAGCAGTAGCACAGCAGTTTTTGTGAATCCCCCGTAACATTTAAAAAAAAATTGTTAATCTTGCCTGGAGATCTGTTATTTTTCCACTTCCAGTAACAGGGTGACAAAACTGTTCATTGTGCAGTGAAACCACATAGCATCGTTGCCACCCTGTGAACATGGTAGTCTTAGATGGACATAAAGATTTAAATGGACCTTAAAAAAAAGAGGTTTAAGCCTTATGAATAAAAGTTGACCACTGCTATCTTCTCCTGCAGTATTGTATGGTTTGATCCAACCTGTAAGGGAGTCTTTTTCTGGATAGCTTGGCTGTTAAGACAAGGCAAAATAACACATCTCCTGGCAGGCTTAACAGTTGATAAAACTTTTTTTTCTCAGAGAGACTCTACTATATCCCTTATCATTAAAAATGGCAAGGCCACATTTTCCTTCCTGTCTAATTTATAGGATATGAATTCAACAAGCATAAAGGTACAGCACATCTGCCTGTTGGCACTGCTTTTGCATGCCTGATATTAATGACACAGGCTCCTTGCCGCCCCCCACACCTGGGCCTAGCACAAATATAGTGAAAACTTCTAGAGTGATTAAAATAAACTGTAGATATTGTAGCAAAAACATGTAATTAAATACAATGCAAATAATTCAGTGTTATTTACATGATGTTAGAGATGTAATCATGTTAATGAGCTTTGACTTATTTACTGGCTGGTATCAGTATTACATGATGAAATTACATCTTACTAATATAATACATTCATGCAGGCTGAATTTCAAGTTAGTCGTAAACAACATGAAGAAAATATCAAGACATGCAGACACACCAGAAAAACAATACTAATGAAGATCAGTGGAAATCTTTCAATATTGGACCACTAAATCTAAAATTCGCGTTGCTATGAAGGCTAATAAAATTATATTAAACTTAGTAAATATGTTTATATATTAGGGATGATCCAAGTGCTAGTTTTCACTGCCTGAACTGCATTAGGTTGGTAGGTTTATCCTCTAATGCTTTCAGCCTGCTTTAAATTTTGGCACATGATCCAAACTACAGACAGAGATTTAAGTGGTTTTCTATTATGTCTTTCGAAGCATGCTTCAGATTTCAAAGTGGGCCAGTAACAGCAATGGCTAGAATCAGGGCACCGGGTCTATAACTAATTAGTCAACTATAACTAATTTCAGGCCCCTGCTAGGTCTTAACAGCTGTCTTGTCCTCCAATCCCTCCAAAATTAGAAACACTGAACAAGCAGAGATCTCCCAATATGGCGCTCCTACAAAAATGGAACTGCAGTGACAAACTAAACTTGGCCTTAAATCCAAACAACTGTTATCAGATGTTAAAGTGAATTGGCCACATACTGTATTCCTACGAGGAAACCAGTCGGAGCATGGCCAAGACATGCTGTTTCAATTCTGGGACTGAACCCTGCCCATTCTTTGTGTATGCCAACACTGATGTTTCAACAGTATGTTTGCTGCTGCATAGTTGACAACTATTTCTTTCTATTCACATGAGGCAACTTCTAAAAACCTGTTCCACCATTGATCAGCTTCTATAATCTGCCAATGACAACCATCCACCAGTATTTTTCTTCCATTTTTTTCCTGTTGTATTGATTTCAACTTTCTTTTTTTATTGAAACATAAAAGTATGGCATGCCTTTGCTAAACAGTATATGCCTTACACACCTATGGATGGCTGACCTATCCCCCTTATATAATGGTACCAGTCCATATGCCCTTTAAAATCAGTTGGGTTCTTCAAGAGGGAGCCTCACAAATGGGTTCACCTCAAAATACCATCCAGATGCAATGGATTGCTTTTGTCATTTTACTTAAACTATCTAAAGGTACCTATTTTACCTAAAGCCAAAACAGTCTGAGTGGAGAAGAATTAAAACCCTTTTTTGTGTTGTGTGTCTCATTGTCATTGGGTAGGTTTCTCTTTTTTACTGGTTCTGGAAACACAACAGGAAGTAAGGGAAAAACAGGTGTCCCCACTGGAAAACATCCCCTCTATTTCTGTTTTAGTGACAACCATTACATTTTTAATTTCCCTTCACCTTCTTATCCAGTGACAGTGGTCACTAGGACAAAAAGAAAGGCTGAATCTCCTTAGCAAGGGCTCCGATAGCAAAAATATCCTGATAGATGCTCTAATCCTTCCCCACATTATCCAAACCTAAAAAAAGGTTGGATTTTTATACTGTTTATTGAATTCAATATTTAAATAAAATATTTAAGAGGTTTACTATAAAAACTGGGATGCAAGAGTCTCTCTGAATCCCATGCTCAATTTACCACAGTAAATCTCAATGTGTTTCAGTTATACTAGAGCTAGAAACCCTAGTAAAGCTAAACTTTGCTTCCCAAATATTAATTGTGGATGAATTTCAGGAAGTTTTTGCACTATTTAACAAAAATCCCCTTAGTGCTGCTGCTACATACAATTTATGCAAGCACAAAACTAGTTACAATAAATATACATAAACACTGTAGCACATTACATAAATGCCCATGCCGCCAACAAATGTGATGCATTATTTAAAAATATATAACATACTCATAATAGAATACAAACAAAAATTTGTGAACAGAATGTGACTAAAGTATATTTCAAATGCTTGTGTCCTTTATTAACTTCAGGTCCCATGCTTGCATTACCCTCTACCCTAATGTGAAAACTCACTCACCATTTAATTTGCCCTTCTGTTATGGAAAGGTAAATACACTTGTGTATATTGACTTTTGACTCTCCCCACTCCAGGTAAAAAACTTTCTCTCTTAATACATGGTCTGTATACCATCAGAGTTCTGTGCTCCTGCAGATAGATATACTGCTCCTTATATATATCATTCTGCCTTATAATAATTTGTCTCTTGGCGTTTTTTTATTAGATATGACTGTTTTCAGTTAACTTTAGGTCCCCTTCTTCTGATTGCACTCCTGGTGTGTTTGTTCTTTTTCTTTGCTCTCTCCTGGTATCATCTGAATCCTTCTTCTGTTCTTCTCTGGGTCTTTCTTGTGCTTGTTCCTCTTCTTTGCTCTTTACTGGTCCCTCCTGTATCCTTCACAATCTTCTTTTGGTCTTCATGGGGTCTTTCTTTTGGGTCCCTGATGGTCCAAAGTGGTGGGATGAGGAAATTCTGGGCCGCAACTGGAGCCTTCTAGGACAACGTGTCGCCTCTCTTCTTCTAGTACCTTGCTCAGTAGCAGTGAAATGTTTAGAATACAGAATACAAGTCTGTATAGCAAACACGAAAGCTAAAAAAGTTTTGCTTTTGTGGGGTCCAGAAAAAGACACTTCCAGGCTCTACACAGCTCAGTAGCGGCCCAGGATTTTCTCATCCCATCACTTTGGACCATCAGAAACCCAAAAGAAAGACCAATTGCACACCAAAAGAAGATTGTTAAGGACCCAGGAGGGACCACAAACGAGCAAAGAAGGAACAAGCACACTAGTAGAGTAATCAGAAGAACGGGACCTAAAGTTAACTGAAGGTGAGAGTTTTAAATAAGGAGCAGTGTATCTAGCTGTAGGAGAGCAGATCTTTCATTCTATCACATACAAACCATATATTAATGGAGGAGTGTGTTTTCATAATAGAAGGGCAAATGAAATGGCTAATGAGTTTGTAATTTTGGGTCCAGGGTGTTATAAGCACATGAACTGGAGCTAATGAAGGAACAAGGGTATGTAAAATACTTAATTCAAATACTGTTTACATATTGCTGTTTTATTCTAAGTTTGTTAATTTTTTGTGTAGTAAGGTATCACATTTGTTGGTGGCATGGGTGATTTTATTTATGTATAACACAACAGTGTTTATGTATAATATTTAGGGATGGATTATTACAATGAAGCGATAACCCCGACATGAGATAAAAAAGACAGAACACATTTGCTGAATTGCCTATTTTTTAAATGAACTGTTGGATGGGGAGTGGTGTTTCTGCTTTTATGAACTTCATAGAAAATAACCCTTTTATCAGTATGGTGGGTAGGAGACAGTCACATATCTCCCCCATGGGTTAGCAGAATACAAAGCACCCAGCAATCCCAAACCATTCTGAGATCAATGCACAGCAGCCCTGGCTTATATTTATGGACCCCCCTCTTAAAGCATATGCTGGATGATGAAGGGCATATAGGCTAGTACTAGCATAGCAGAAGGCCTACAAGACTGTGGCTCCGCTTGCTATGGTATTCCTGGTGCTCGTGGCTTCTAATTAAAAATGGCTAACCTAAAGTGTATTCCCACTTTTGCAGTCACATTTGAGAAACTCCTACTATATGTTTGTTATGTGTTCCCATTCACACAAAACACCTAAAAATAGTTTGAAAATATTTTTGTAACTTTCTAGGTGTTCCTTTGGAGCAGGTTTATACATATATTGGTCAACTTCTATTGTTCAGAATACCTTGCAATGTGCAATTAGGGGACAGATGTAGGCCCATTTTTAGTTAAAGTCTATTAATAGCTTAGTGGTTAGCACTGAGGTCCCCGGATCGTATGTTGGTCAGGACACTCTCTGCAAGGAATTTGCATGTACTCCCTGTGCTTGCGTGGGTCTCCTCTAGGTACTCTTGTTTCCTCTCACACTCCAAAGACTTGCTGGAAGGTTAATTGACTGCTGTCAAAACTGGCAGGAGCAATAGGGACCTTAGATTGTAAGATGCTTGAGGGCAGTGAATGAATAGTATGTAAAGGGCAGCGTAAATTGTCGGCGCCATCCAAGCCCTAAGATTTTTAACTCTTTTTTTTTTAGGGCAGACAGTGTGTACATCTAGTATGCAACTGATAATGAAGATCTACCAGCACAGAAGAGACAGGGTAATTGTTATAAACATAACTCCCCAGATCCCTCATTAACAGTACATAGAATGGGAAAGCTAAGTAGGATTTTTAAGAAAGTAAAAAGCATGCAAAAAGTAAACCAAAAAATTAGGTTTTGCTATGTGAAATGCAACATGTAGGTGTTATTCCAAGTGTGCTGCAGAAGTGGAAATGCACTTTAAAAGGTAACTAAACAGACAAATATACTGTATATATGTGTTCACCTGTCAAAATATCTGTAAAATATTGCATATATTTTTATGGTCTGCCCATGGCAGTTGTGCCATATGGCTGCAAAGCATAACAAATATACCTCCTACAACCTAAACATATCACTGAATGGTGACCCCGCCCCGAGCTCTCTGCCTTCTTTCAGCAAATCTAAGAAGACCTTGCTAATATTTTTGGAACTGCCCATAAATGTAGATATTTATGGCTGCAAAGGAATACTCAATGCTGAAAACTCCATAATGGCCTAATTTTTGTATTCAGTCGGTGCCATACAAACAGCTATTAAATCACCGATGTTGGCACACCATAGAACAAAAATAAAGTAGAGCACCAGGAGCCTTTTGATTGATTTGAAGAGAACAAAAACACATTATGTATGCATTTGTTAATATATATACCCTAACAAGGCAACATAGATTTTATGTTTAGTGGTCTCTTTGAAAAATCTGATAAAAAGATATTTTGAGACTGTATAATCAGAGGGTTACATCAATACAACATAGCATCACAAATAATGCCAAAGTTGATTAGCCTGAAATAATTAATAGCATGGCTTCTGGCACTTAGGCAGCGTAATAAATGTGTATTCAGCAGACTACATTAATTCCAGCCCACACATGATGACACCAACAGTCTTGCTGAAGAGAATATTTTTGTGAGGAAACAACTTTAAATATTGAAAGGATAAATATATCATGTTTGAAGGGTCAGCAAAGTAAAAAAAAAAAAGGATGATGTTACATGAACTGCAAACATTACAAATTGTTGTTTTTTTTTGCAAAAGAACTCTTAATATCATTGACAAATACATTCATGTAAACTTTTCATGAATTTATCAGAATTTAAATGACTATGAATTAGAGGAGGAGGAGATATAACTACTAATGCACAGTTAACTTTCTTTTTATAATCTCAGCAGTACCAAATTATATTCATAAGCTTTAAAGGACAACTGTATCTTCGGAGCAATTTGTCCTTTCAGGCATGCCCTCACTCCCCTGAGAGCAGTTCACGTGGTCCACTACTTACCTCTGTTATCATTCCAGTGATCTTCACTGTGCGGTCTTGCCCAGTGCTGCACAGCCTTTCTTCAGAAAGCATCCTTGCCATGTTCTCTTCATTGCATTCATGTGCATCACGGCCCTATTTATTTCTATGGGGAGCTGTACTTGTGGCAATCTCCAGTGGTTCTGGGGACTCCAAATTTCCCCTTAGGAATTAACAAGCTTGCATGTGCAGGATGAAGGGTACGTGGCAGGGATGCCTTTGGAAGACGGGCTGTGAAGATGATTGGAACAATTACAAAGGAATGTATTGTACCAGGTGGACTGCACTCAGATTGAGGAAATTGTATGAATTTCTTGGCCATGGACATTATGTTGTAAGATAATGGAATGTGGTAAAGGTTATCTTGTACCCATTGTTATCTATTTATGTCACTGGGTGGAATGCTTCGTTTGACAAATGGTTCTAAATAAATGTGCTGACAAACTGTCTTAACAATTGTTATATCTAAAATAAAATGTACAGTTGTACTGTTGTATATGGATATAAATACTTTATGGATATAATATTTGATATTCCACCATAAAACAGGTGATCTTGGCTAAATTCCACAATAGTTCCAAGTCACTGACATATAAAATATGGAAGCCATTGTGATAGAATGACAGTCAGTGAGCTAACATTTTCAGTAGACGGGGTAGGCAGCAGCTGCTCCCATTTTTCCTTAGTACATGCTTCCTTTGGGATTAAAAGAGCAGCTATCGTATGACAATACAGTTGACTGCACAGAATATAAACATGAAGTGTGAAATACTGTATTTGAAGTGTGTGGTTACTTTTACATATATATTCAAGAATAATATTTATAGCTCCTTTGCAAAACTGACTGTTATAGATTTACTGGCCCTTTAGGGGGTAAGAAAGGTCATAAATCTCTTTTAAATTCAAGGGCTCTCCAGCTTTTTCAGAACTACATTATCCAACATGCTTTTCTAAAACTGTCCATGGATTGCAACATTCAGCAAAGTGCTGTATCTGCAGAAAAACTGTCGTAAACAGTCTGAGCCATGAATAGCCATTCAGATGGCTCCATTTATTCTACCCTACTGTAAAGGTGATCAGAATAGTTGTTTTGGACAAAACATAGCATTCAACTTAATATATCCTTCAAATCAGGATTCAGCATGTCTGCACTGTTATTCAGTCTCAAAACATCTTACTTTCACCTTGCAAAACCTCCAACTGTCCCGGTTTTGTTTAAAAAGTATAGATGTCTTCACGGAGAGCTAAGGGCATAGCAGAGATAGGACTGTAGTTTGTCCAAAATGTAGATGTGAAAATGTGAAGCGTTTAACACAATGGGCACACCAAATCTCAGGACAATAGGAGACATGCAACACTCAGATTCATGCAAACTAATGACTTAAAGAGGTTGTCCAGGAGACTAAGGGAGGCTGTTAAAAAATCTAAAGCCCACAAATCAGTATCTTCTATAACAGAGGCAAGAGCTGTTTGAACTCTGAGCCATAAACTAAAAGAAGCCCTCTGATATATATTGAAAAGATGCTGCCATAGATTCTTCTAGAAATGAACATGTATCTATGAAGACCTATCTATATAACTAATCCATTTCCGCAAGAATGATTTCAGATAAGGGAATACATGTCACACAACCCTAACATCCATATGGAAGTTCCACCCCGGTTTTGAGTGAAATGAGGTAGGGTTTGGTCCTGCACCAGGTCTTTATTACTGTCCATGACAACAATACTGGTTTCACTAGCCAATGAGTGGATTCTTCACCGTAGTACATGGGGAATACATTCTGCGTGGGGGGGCAGGAAGTTCAGATCACAGCAGAGCCCTGATGGTAGCACTAATATTGTGGGTGATATCAGGTCTCGCTTCTGAGATTACACACAACAGTACAGTCCTATTGAGGAATCAAAAGCCAGTCCCACTCAATTCAAAACTAGGAAAAAACATTTTGGGTAGAGTTTCACTGTAAAATCAATTTTCAGCATGGGGGCAGGTTAAAACATTTGTGAACATATGTCTAATGCTGTCTGTGTACCTACTGAGGAGATAACTCTTAATTTCCCATCCTAAGACCAGGAAGTGATGGGACATATTTTCAACGAGGACACAGATGGCAACAAAACACCTTCTTTTAGCAAATCAGAGTGTAGGTTGGAACCTCTGTGAGATTTGTATTACTGTCTAAACCTTCCTGCTATGATGACCCTATTTTCTTTTATTTGAGTATTGAAAAGTTCTAAAGATCTAAGTAAAAAAAGAAGAAAAACATTTTGGCTGAAGTTGGACTTCAATCTACGGCTTGTACGTTCCTGAACATTCTCCTGCATGTGACTATGTTTAACTTTTTTTTTCACTGGAAACCTCTTTAACCCATCATGAAAGAAGAAAAATGCATTTCCCAAAGGAAAAACACAGCTTAATCCCAAATAAAAACAAGGCAAATATTTATTTAAAATACCTCCTGTTCTTACCAGCGGGTGTTGTTAATCCATGGATTTAAAGTTAGAGCAGGTACAAAAAGAGATAAAACTATTATAAGTATGTTAGAAGACAGCAACACAAACAATAAGTCTAACAACTACTTTCAATTATACACTGCAAGTGAAGATACGTAGCAAATACGTAAAGATCACTTGTGTACGTAAAGATCACTTGTGTACTTCTAACTACATACACAATTCTTTACCAACATGTGCTGTACAACAGTCTTCCTCAACTTCAGTCCTCAAATAACCCCAGCATGCCATGTTTTATGGACTTCCACGTGATTCAGCCAGTGTCACTGGATCAGCCAGATGTTACAGATGTTCCCATTGAAGAAGTGGTTCATTAAAGTACATCTAAAGCCAAAGCTTTTGTTTGCTTGGGATAGATTAGAGAAAGGTTAAAATTCCTGTTTTTCTGCTGTCTTTGTCTCATTAGACAGATTCCTTTTCAATTCCTGTTCCACAGACACAACCAGAAGTAAGAGGAAATCTCTTCAAAATTAGGTTGAATCTCCTCTTAGACCATTGTAATGGGAACAGTTTCCCCCATTAGAATATTTTCTCTCACCTCCCATTTCAGTGCCAACTGTAAACTTTTGTTTTTCCCATCACTCTCTGTCTTGGTGACATTAGTAAAGATAAACAGAGAGGGTGAATCCACCTAGTGGGGACACAGACAGCAATTACATCCTGACAGGGGTTTTTAACACCTCTACGCTTAATCTAAAACTTAGTTTCAGCATTAGATGCACTTTATATATGGGATGTGTACTGGGGACAAAAAACAAGGGATGGCTTCTAAAATGGTGACTGAATGAAGCCAAAAGTGACAGCTCTTTTGGTTCACAGGTAATCTATCTGTCTAAGAGGAGAACAATGTCCAGCAGACGTGCTGATGTTAAGGCTCATGGTCTGGTGAAGTCTAGATGGTTATGCACAGGGACAATATTGAGCTTGCAATGCTGCTCACTTATTTTGGTTTATATTTCTGCTTCTTTTTTTTAGAAAGTTCTTTTTTTGTTAGGTCTATGTATTGTCTAACATTGAGCCTCTGTTGTGCTGGCTCTTTGACTAACCCATAGAATTTTGGAAATCCTTATTTTGTATATGTTTATATGTAAAACAAAGAAAACAAAGACTATAGATAGGGAATAAAAACAGATATACAATTCCAGTTTATAACAAAACTAAAAAAAAACAGACCCAAGCCAATATATTTTCCCTTTAAAAATGTTACAGATTGTCCCTCAGCTTAAATCAGTCAGAAGTGTTCACTGATTTACATCTATGCACACATGGCAACAATTAAGAAAATGTGCTGTATTCATGATATTTACCTGCAACTAGAGTGAGCGTTGTGGTTTAAGGACTTGAAAGAGCCACTACCTATTGGCTCTGGTGGCCCTTCTGGAAAAAAATAGTCTTAACTAAAAGCTGGATCTCATGTGTATAGTGTGGCAATCTAAGCCAGAAATGCAGAGACCAGTCTGCACATAGATTCAAGAAACAGCCTTATTAAATACGATAGCTGCCACCTGGTAGGTAGATGGTACATGCAGCACCTACATGCAACACCTACTTTCATAGCCATCACTGGATGATTACAGATGTTAGTTATACATTACAATGTTTGCTTGACTATCTGTAATGTATCTCTAATCTTTGCACTGATAGAAATCCATAAAATGTGATTTGCTGGGATTTTTTGAGGACTTTAGTTTTGAATCACTAATCTATAATCTTGGAGTAAAGGAGGAAAGGAAAAGTGGAGGTGGTATCCAACAGTGGAATAAGGAGTCACAAAGTTTGACACCAGATCCTACCACTGGAGGCCCATATGACCTCCTTAACCATGTCCAAATGTCCTCTCCCTGCTCTAGGAAGTCAGCAGGAATGTGGGAAGGCAGCTGGTTGAACTACTCTGATATGTCCATGTTTTTCCAGGTGTTGATTTTTTTATGATTCTGAACCTTGTGTTTGTGGTTATTTAGCAGGATTTCTGGTGCTGAAATCAAGGTACCTACCTATCTAAGCTATTTGTTAACACTTAATCTGCCTGGTTATCCCCAGAACCCAGGACACTTTATTTTAACAGATTGTGTGCTTCAAAGGCTGGCTTACCGCATCCCTTCCTTTGAGCCTTCCTATCGGCTACTTAATACCAAAAACTGTATTGTTGCCAATAGAAAGGCATGGGAGGTGGGAGGCAGGTCAGCCTATGCATCAGAAGTTGTCTTTGATATTTGCCTAACAGAGAAAACTTTTTTTTTGTGTGCCTGGACACACCGAAGATAAAACAAGAATTTTAGCAGGCCCCTGTGGGTGAGCCACCTTGGAATCTAAACCTTTATTCTTCACCTAGGACTTAAAGTGACCATTTAAAAAGAGAACTAATAAAGAGGTCTGTCTGTAAAAAAAAAATTACATATCAGTCTTTCTGCCTGTGCTACTGATCTTTACTGTCAGCACATCTTCAACATCCAAAACACTTCCAGGTATTTCAGAAGTGTCAGGTGCCTTGTTCCCTGCGGTGTACCGTGGTTTCTTTGGCTTCTTCATCATTACTATGTCCTGCAATGATGTAGGGGCCAATGGATGAAACCACAAAGGGTGACCAGTCATCCGACACACCTGGAACTGTTAGAGGCAGAAGATTGTTTACAAGACAATATAAGCAATGAGACAGAAGATTATAAACTCATTTATTTGCAGGCAGGCTTCAGTTTTAGTTTTTCAAAGTAATGGCAGGGTCTCTTTAACCATCGATATCCTTGACTTAGAGGAAAACTGTTTTGAAAATGCCATTGCTGACCACTCAATCTAAAATACAATTTTTCCAGAGCAAATATACAGATAAGGGTTCAGACTTCACTCTGACTATCCCAATCTGCATGTTTAATCTGAGTCAGTTCCTTAAAAAGGGAAAGTCAGAGGCAGTTTCCATATTTTTCTCAGTACAAGTTTCATTTTACCATAACCCATTAAGGCCAACTGAATTTTTGCAAACCCACATTTACCTTGTCAAATACTGCAAGTATCAGTGTTGAAAGTTCTCTCTTATTTTGAGAATCATTGATTCGTCCCTTAGGACAAGCAGAGTGATGTACAGATTCCCTCTGATGATGGGAAGTATACTATACACTGACAGGTTTTAACTGGCTGAAACTAGAGGGAACACACAGTGCACTGCCTGCTTACTGGAGGGGTAGACATACATGTTGACTCATGCCCTGCAGAATACAGGACGCATCTGAGAGATTCAACCACTTGCCCTCCAGCTTAAGGTGAATTTTTACAGACTCTGAGAAATGGTAAAGGTGCAGTTAGTAAAGGAGGCCATGGCGCAACCCATGCGTTAGGGCCAGGAGGAAGATACCAATAGTTACCAATCATATAGCGACAGTCAATTTTCTACTGTAGGTGAGACAGTGAAAGCAAGAATGTAAAAATGACATTTTGTGACATCATGCTCCTGGGTTAGTAAATCAATCATGGTGGTAAATGCCTAAAACAAAGATTGCAAAACTTTGCTAGCACTCACAGCAGATACAATGGCAATGGTATCTGTGCTGAACATTAAATGCAATGCTATCAAGAGTTCTGCTAAAAGCGTATGTGCATATTATAGGTTTACATTTTTGGAGGGGGAGGACCTGAGGGTGGCCATGCAAGACCTAGTGCAAAAGATTCAAGTCTCACTTTTAACAATGAGGCCAAGTAACTTCTGAGAACTAAACAATCTGCTTAACAGAGAGCTGATCATGCCATTTTTTTATAGAGAACAGGAAATGATCCCACTTAATATAATAGCTGTTGGTCAATCTTTCGCTGCTCATCGTTCTTGGTGAGAGATCTGCTAATCTGTGGCAACTCTAAACCTGTATCATTTAAAGTGAACTTCTCAGCATTTAAATATTGAAACAGCTGCTGTTAACTGTTTTTAATGGTGCATGTTGTCATCCTCACTTAACTACCTCGTGTGCTGGAACTGAGCTGACTGGAACAAGCAGACAGAAAAAAAAGCCTTTGCTTTAAAAGTTTCACTATCTGCATCCTTGTTCCAAGTCATTGACTGATTATATAGCAAAGACAAGATAAGGATGACAACATCAGAGTCTGCACCTTTAAAGAGACCCTGTCAACACAGTACACATTGTAGGCTAAACACATACAGTGAAATCATTTAGCATTTACTGGAACCCCTCTATTTTGTATGAATTGGTTCTGTTGTTTTTCAGTAATCCTATTTTCAATTCTGAGTCACTTCTGACACATCGGGTAATGTTGGACGCTCTCTCCCGCACCCCAGTCTGCAGCTTGAGCACCTCCTCCAGCCTGACATCACCAGGGCTCCAGCAGCTGAATGGAAGCCTTCTGTGAAATTGTGTATAGGAGCGTGATGAAGCTTTCATCTACCTTGCTCAGCACCAGTGACAGAAGCAGCCCAGAATTAATAACAGTTCAGGGCTACAGTCAGTGCTAGATATCTTTTTTTCACTGCATGTGCTCAGCCTACATTGTGTACTGCGGTGACAGGGTCTCTTTTAAAAATAGGTTAGAATCTGCAGCTCCTATATCTCTATTTCATCGGTTTTCTTTAAGATTATCAATAACTTAACATACATATTTCTAAAAATACACACAACATTGCAATTAAATGTTAACTTTGTAACTATTCAGATTTTTTTACAGAACACTGCATATGACATTTAAATCACTATTTGCATTTGTGCCTCGTTCAAGTTACAACATACATTTCACACATGACTAGTTTTCTGTTTCATGCACATTAAACATTTATATTGGTCTAAGTAGCTGTAAATATTCTTAAAAGCTACCATGGTGGCACATATGTGTATCAGGATTGGTTTTTAACAAGAATTTTACTATCGATTCAATGATGTGAAAGCTTTAATGCGTTACTACCAGAGCTTGAGAATCTAAGCCTTGAGATGAAAGACTTCACACTGGCTAGAATGAAGGTTATTGACCTTTGGATGAGTAGCTGGAAGTGAAGATGTCTTATCCTGATTGCATTATCACTACAGCAGGTTGTGTGACTTCTCAAGGATTTCTGTAAGGTTTACTCAAGGACAGACCCATGATTATATTCTGATTATTGCTGGTTATGGAAAAAAAAACTTACTTTTTTTTTTAAAAGCTGCCAAGCATTCTTAGTGTTTCTTTACAAACAATTTAATCTGAAATATTCTCCTTCAGAGTACTATTTTTCACAAGGACAGACACAAGGACAGACACAAGGACAGACACAAGGACTGACACATGATTATATTCTGATTATTGTTGGTTATGGAAAAAGAAACTTATTTTTTTTTAAAAAGCTACCAAGCATTCTTAGTGTTTCTATATAAACAATTTAATCTGAAATATTCTCCTTCAGAGTACTATTTTTTACAAAGATATCACAAAGGAAGTTATCCAGATTTCAGGATAATTCCTGTGCCCAGCTCTATAGATTGTGGTTTTCTTTATTGGTCCCATGCAACACCCAGTTAGAACAAGACCAATGCAAGTATTTGTTATAGGGTGCATGAAAAGTATTACCCCACTACACAGCCGACCTTTAGTGATCACCCACGACTGACTGTGATTCTAGTCTTGTCATAGTGAAGCTAGAGTACATAAATGGGTGAACGGCTTACACATTTATATATATCTATATAGTTATATACAGTATATATTAATTATACAAACACACACATATACAACTGAATCTTACAATTTAGCACACCCAAGTAACACATTTGTATCCAGATTCTTAAAGAAAACCTTTCACACACCTTATTAAAGTGTATCTCTCGGCAAACATTTTTTTTGTTTTTGTTGTAGATTAAATGAAAGGGTTAGACTGCTTGTCAACTTCTTACTGCTGTCTGTTTCCCTTTTTGGAGAAATTCACATATTATTTACACTGGTGACCATTTTTACTGAGAAAAAAAAGTACGGGCAAATCCAAAGTTTTACAGTCTTCCCCAGAGCAGTAAATCATTCAATCTGTACACTTGTTTTGGTGACAACTGTCTAAAGATGGGAATTTCCCTCACTTTGGGAGACTTTCTCTAACTTCTTGCTGCACCTTTGGGACAGGAGGTGAAGGGAAATTTCCCTAATGGTACACAGACAGAAAAAATTAATTGTCATGGGTTTGAACCCTTCCCCACTCTGTCCCAAATTAAAAAAACAAAATTGGGGCAAACACACTTTGATTTAAATAGCGCTTGAAAAACTGCATAAGCAAGGGTCATTTTACTGAAACTGCCTATTAAAGTAATTTGAAGATCCAAATATATAGGTGTATAAGATTTTCACTCACCTAGCCCACAACTTCCAAGCTTACCTATTCCTAATTCTCACATATATTAAAGGACCAGTACAGAGGCTGGGAAGGACACAGGGGGTGGTTTTTTTTTATAGGTAAAGGCAGATTTTCATATGATACCAGCAACCTATATCTTTGATCTAATTATAATTCTGACACACACACTTTTCAATGAAGTTCAACTCTGCTTATGTTTTTTTTATAATCATACAATCAGTTTGAATTGCCCACATTTGTGACAGATTCACTTTAAATGGGAAGGGAAGTCACTATGATAAGGAAAGAGAAGTCACTA
Organism: Nanorana parkeri; assembly: GCF_000935625.1. NCBI lineage: Eukaryota > Metazoa > Chordata > Amphibia > Anura > Dicroglossidae > Nanorana > Nanorana parkeri. The sequence continues at coordinate 806,613 of NW_017306515.1, forward strand.
CTATCCTAATCGACTTTCAAAGTTTTGACATTAAAATAATGCATACCCCAGAATTGTGAGGGTACCTGTGGTAAAAAAAAAGAAGGCACAAAACAAGCAAATATTATGACTGCTTTACAATATTTGAATAGAGTATTTCAAAGTTATCATATATATTTTGTACTGACAGTTCCTACAGGGCCTACTGAATAATGCTAGGGATGTTCAGATACCAATTACCGTACTTGGTACAAGTAAAGTACATATACTTCTTCAGCTCCAAGACTAGAACTTTTTGTTTAGTGTCATGTGACAGTTTTTAAAAAACAATGCAGACTAATGATTTCAGGACAGTGGTGGAGCACCAGGGCCCTGTCCCAGCTGCAACTGCTGTGACCCTAGTAGTTCTCGTGAAAATGGCAAGTTCGGCACTGGTATCGGAACATCCCTAAATAATGCAATTTACAAAAGTGTATCAAACCATAACTGTTAAGTAGCATTTCATTATTATATCTGATATATTAGTGGTTGCTAGACATGTGCGATTCGTTTCGTTCCGAATCGAAATTCGGACGAATTTTCGGAAATTCGGACATTCGGATGTATCCGAATTCCGAATTACAGACATAACGAATGCAAACGAATCCGAATTTCCATTTCCGAAATTCGGTAGCGGTAGTCCGAACGTTCGTTTCGTTTCGTATTCGTTTCGTTCGTTGGAGCAAAGTGACATTAGAGAAGGAGAAAAATATTTTTTCCCCCTCAAATGTCACGAACGAACGAAACGAATAAGAAACGAATAAGAACACAAAACGAAACGAACGTTCGACCTACCGCTACCGAATTTCGTCCGAATCCGAATTCCGAATCCGAATTGACTTTCACACCCGAATACTGAAAAACGAAATAACACTGATCCGAATTTGAAACGAAACGAAACAAATTTTTTGGCAGCGCACATGTCTAGTGGTTGCACTGCTTTTAGCCAGAATCTGTACAAATGTTTGTAACTACACACATGAAAAATGCAATCCCCCAATCTCATATAAAGTTTCTAGCATTATATATTTTTGTCAGAGTAGCACCATACCATATTCATGTCAATGCCATTGGTGTAGGTCCAAGCATGCTGGAAATACTCTTCAAGCCTCTGGCGTAAGGGGTTGGGAATCTGATGAAACCTTATAAACTCTTTCACTCGTAGCATTTGCATATGGTAACGTGCAGTTCCTGAATATAATCTTTGGATTATTGCAGATACATTTCCAAAAATACTTGCATACATTAATGCTGGATTGAAAGGAAACAGAAAAAATGACACAGTGAGAAATTACATCAACACACAAAAAAATGCAAATGTATGATAAAAATAACACTCACCAACCTGTAAAACAGTTTTTGTAAGGAATAATTGAAAAGTTTTGTTAGATTTTTTCTTAAAATATTCATGGAAACCACATATTTATTTATAAACTGTATATATTTTTCATTATATAAATGCTATATATTTAGATTCTGTAACTTAGATATTTTACATTTTATACTTAGAATTTATCAGAACTGTTAATGATGGCATAATTGAAAAGGTTTCAGCCCTGGGTATGTGCAAGCTGGCCTCAAGGCACACCACAGCCCAATCTGCTAAGCATGCAGCTGATTTTAAAATTGTTTGCAATAATTCAAGCTTCTGGGCATCCAGCAGTGAGAGAAGAATATGCAAAATAAATAATATTAAGTGTAATTTAGTATTTAAAAAAAAAAGATGAAAAAGAAAAATACTATCACTATAACTATATATGTTACATGTAGCTTCCCATACAATGTGTATCAGCAAATAGGCAAAAAAGTAAATAGGTCGTACAGCCAGAATATAAAGCAATTAACTCCACCTACCAGCAGTATAGATTGTGTAGCCAAGATAAATTTGATGCCACTCACCAGCAGTATAGCATTGATGGCCAAATTGAGTTGCATTGCCCAGACAGCTAGGTGGTAAGCTTGTGGACCAGAATAGAAGCAGTAAAGCACTATCTGGTCCACCAGCTGAATGGAGAGAGTAAAATGGCTGCAGTTCCAGAAGTTTCAGGATTTGTGAAAGCAGTTATTCAGGTGAGCCACATTTTTCAACATTACATGGGAATTAAACTTTATTTGACCAAATTTTTTTCCCTGGACCTCAGTTTTAAACATAGTTACATAGCAGGTAAGGTTGAATAAAGACACAGGTCCATCCAGTTCAATCTATGTGTGTTAGTGTTTGTTTATGTGTGTGTGTTTCTCTGCAATTAATAGGCTTTTATTGCTCCCCATATCCTTCAAAATTTTGCGAACTAAGAAACTCGTCTAGAAGTTTCTTGAATTTATCAATGCTATCAGTAGATACTACTGACTGTGGAAGAGAATTCCAAATTTGTACTACTCTCACAGTAAAAAAAGCCTTACGCAGTCTAAGATTAAACCTCTTGTATCCACGTGTCATTAATAGAATTCTTGGTGTAAACATTTGTTTCCCAATACTGCGGTCCCCATTTATGATTTTGAAAACTGCAATTAGGTCTCCTCTTAAATGCCTCTTTTCTGAAGAGAATAAGTTTAATTTCTGGAGGCAATCTATATAATTCAGGCCTTCCATCCACTTTATTAATTTCATAGCCCTTCTTTGAACTCGCTCGATTTCGTGGACATCTTGAGGATTGGTGACCAAAACTGAACCGCAAACTCAAGGTGTGGCCGAACTAGTGATTTATAAATGCAAGATAATGCAAGATAGTATCCTGTTTGCTTTACCGCTGCTTGGCATTGCATACTATTGCTGAATCTATTATCTATAAAGACTCCTAGGTCTTTCTCCATGTCCGCCTTCCCCAGTGCAGCACCCCCTAGGTAGTAGTTTGCATGCAGGTTCTTTGCTCCCATGTGCATAACCTTGCATGTTTCTATATTGCATCCAATCTGTCCATCTTATAGCCCAGGTCTCAATTTTATCCAGGTTCTGTTAGAGTGAATGTATGTCTTGTTGAGAATTTACTGCCCTATACAGTTTAGTATCTTCCACAAAGACTGAGTCTGAACAATTTATTCCAATCTCTATATCGTTTATGAATAAAATAAAATTGATTGGTCCCAAGACTGATCCCTGGGGCACCCCACTCACAACTTTCAGAAAAAGAACCATTTATTACTACTCTCGCTCCGATCGCTCAGCCAGTTATCCACCCATGTACATACAATCTAATCCAAACCTCAGTTTGTGGATTAAACGTTTGTGCGGTACTGTATCAAATGCTTCAGCATAGTGAAGATACACCACGTCTACTGGTATTCCTCTGTCTAAATTAGTGCAAACTTCCTCTTAGAATGTCATTAGATTGGTTTGACAAGAACGGTCTTTCATGAATCCATGATGGTTGCTACTGATTCCATTTTCATATACAAATTCCTGCATATAATCTCTAATTATGTCTTCCGGTACTTTACTATCGATGTTATATATATTGGGACCACATTTGCTTTCCGCCAATCAGCTGGTACCATACCTGAGATTAAAGTGTCCCTATTGATTAAGAACAATGGTTTGGTTATGACATGGCTCAGCTCTTTGTGTACTCCTGGGTGTAACCCATCTGGTCCTGGAGATTTGTTTACATTTATTCTTTCTGGGAGATAATGGTTAACAAATAATGATGATATAGTGCAAAAGTCTGAAATGCGTGTCAGTGATTACAGAGATTTTCCAGTACAGAAAATCTCTGTGACTGAGAAGCAGTAGTTCTTTTGTCCTAGCAGGAAAAACAAATCATTTACTGTGTGCGTGCTTCAAACAAGGGTCACTCAAGTTATTAAGAAAAGTCTAACCAGGTCCACAGTTTGGACAAGGACAATAAGATTTATCAGCACCTGTTGCAAAATTAACCTAACAAATTAAAGGTAACAATATGTGACACAGCCTTTCCACAAACCTTATATAAGAATAACAAAAGATGGAACAATGATCCTTACCGCATTTAAAGAAGATGAAGATTGCATAATTTACATTCAGCACCAGCCAGTATACAGAAAACCATAATGATTCAGAGGAGCAGGGTAGATGCCCCAAAATGCTGTCACTTATGTGTTTTTTAATAGCCGCCTTCCAAATGTGAATATCACAGTTTTAATTTAGAATGGCATAAAATTCTATAAGCTAGATCTATGTAATTGGCTTTGCCAGTATTCTTTTTTCTATTGCCTTTATTTCTTAATCAATATATACTTCATTAACACAAGCAGTTATTGAACGAGTTTCATTCCTTGTAAAACAAAAATGCACAGTATATTGACAGTATTGGAGACAGAAGTTAATCTGATTACTAGGTCGAGGAGTCATAGTTTCTCATGAAAAGAATCCTAATTTTGTCCAGGATGTATATTGTGGAAATACAAGGAATTCGGTCTCAGTCTCTTCTCCCTTTTTCAGTTACTCAGGGGGACAAAGCTTTTAAGCTAGCTTAAATGAGGATTCTTGGTGAGGAATGTGTTATTACTGGCCATTAGTTGCCTTTTGGTGACCACCCAAAAATACAATATTGGGTTGCTTACTTTTGTCATTATACTTAACACTTAACCTACCCAAACAACCCAAAATCTAAATTAAACCAATCCTTAATCTAACCCTTGATCCTAAATTAAAACCTTAATATAACCCTAGGCATCAGTGTAATGCATAATCACTTTACTGATGATCATTTTATCAATTTTATCACTGCTGATAACTGTGATGATCCAAAAAATGGCAAAGCCTGGTTTCCAAGGTACACAAATGACCTCTATTTTTAAAGACAACAGTTAACTCTTTCATATAGACTGTTCCAAAAAAATATTTTTTCCAAAATGTTTTAAAACATTTCAAAATGTTGCGCTATTCTCTTTTCTTCATACAGGTGGACCCTCACATTTTCTCTTTGCCAAATGGTAACGTATGCTAAATGAAACCTTTCACCACAGAAATATAGAAGCTGACTCCGCTGACCAGGTTTAGAAGGTGCAATATTCCTGGCCATCATCTTTACCCTTTTATCACTACTTGGTGAGGAGTTGGGACACCTGCTAAACACATGACTGCCCCCATATCACTGGCTCACTAAGTAGTCAAGCAAGTATAAAGACAACCCTGGACCCTAAAAAAACAATGTGCTGTACAAGGAAGCTCTGGATGATAAGACTTGTCCTAATATTGTCCCACTCAGGCAATGATTCACATTTTACAGAAATCTCTCTTTAATACAAAAAAAAGACAGAAAACAACTCACATTGTCAACAAATAAAACACATGCTTCCTGCTTTGTATTCATGCCAAGTGTTTGAGACAGAACATGTAATATCTTGATATTTATACTAATTAAACCTGTTTCTAGATCATTAGCCATTGCAAGATACCTTCAGAGACTCAAAGACCTTATAAACCGGACAGAGCTAATTAGCTGCTGGTTTAAAGGTCTCACTGGGTAGAATTATAGATCACCCTTTTGCACTTAGGCTACAATTATCAAGGTTGGATATAATCACAGGTCCATAATGTTCCACAGTGGCAAAAGCAGACAAGCCTATTGGTTTCAACTTGATAGATTTAATGAGAGATGTGGGAGTTCTAGGTTTGTTTCATAACCTTCCATTCCAATTAATTCCCTGCCCAAGATGACATGGATGAAAATCAATTTTACATTTCTCTCTGGTATCGACTTGATTTTATCTACTCATTTGTGCCAACTGTCTAGTAGAAATGCCAATTTACCAGTTCAATCTTTTTGCAATCTTGTCTGACTAAATGGCAGACAACCAGAAGAAGTCAGATATTGCTATTTTATTCAGCATCTATCAGGCCTTCAGTGTTGCCACATTGAGAAGAGAGTTCTCACAATTTAAATTCCAACTCCAGTGATTTTTTGCTGTTGAAGGATTAAAATCTCAGTCTTGTTTTTATTGTTGTCTTTGTACCCATTGTAGAAGTCTAAGCTGACTAACTGCCACCTACTACCCAGAACAGAATATTAAAGGGGAAATCATCAACTTCAGGGGAAAAAACAAGAAAACACATATTTATAATGTAGTATTTGGAAGCATCAGAACCCCAGTCAGTTTTTATGTCTGGCTGTGTTCATACTCAACATATTTCCTCTCACTTCCTGTCCTGGTGACACTATGCATTTTGGTATATAAGCAAGTGGAGGGAAATCTCCCTGAATGGATCATAGCCATCAATGAAAACCTGAAAGAGTTTCTAACCCTTTCCAATTATGTCCAAAGATTAAAAATATGACTACAGTATAGATTGGTTTGGTTTGAAGGGAAATTTCAGTAGGTGATACAGAAGTCTAAAGAAATTAGCATTCTATGATACATACATAGTTAAAACTGAATTCAAGGTAGATACTAAATGCCAATCAAATACACCTGCGTACCTTTATATTAGCTTCCTCTGACTCCATATACAGCAGAAGTAAAACAAAGGATGAATAACATCAATGTCTACTATAGCTTTTCCCAGTACTGTCAATCTTACATTAGGAATTTGCAGATAGAAGTAGAGAGCAGGGTTATAACCCCTCTGGTGAAGCGTTGTTCCATCATTATCCAATCAGCAAGCTGGGGGTGGGTCAATGGTAAGGCTGTATTGCGCAACTGCAGTATTGCTGAACAGAATGATAACTTTTGGTAGGTAAAACAGCTCACACATACAATATGTATTTCAGTGGTGTATTTAAATGTTTGCCTGGATTTAAACAAATGCAGTTTAGGGCCTATTCACACCATATCCGGAACATGGCCAGAACGCACTGCATCGCATTACGGTCGGCTCAGTATTTTGTGGGGCTGGAGGGGGCGTGGCTGGCCATTGAAGTGAATGGTGCCGTAGCCACGCCCTCCGGCCGCAATGCGATCACCCGCACGCGATCGCAAGAAACAGTGTGCCTGCGGTCCAGTCATAATAGTGCTTGCAGCATTTTGACTGCACCAAACCGGACTGCAGGCACAAGTGCCCTGCGATCCCGTGCAGGCGATCGCATTGCGGCCGGAGGGCGTGGTTACGGCTCCATTCAATGGCCAGCCACGCCCCACGAAATACTGAGCCGGCCGCAATACGATGCAGTGCGTTCTGGCCGGAACACACTGCATATAGTGTGAACAGGCCCTATGGGAATATAAGAGCATATATACACCAGGAAACCCTTTTCTATAATTATCTGTAATGTTAATCCATCAACTTCTATAAACTGTTCTGCATATGTAACAGTAACTGATAGATCAGTAACTCTTATTTATTATGTTTTTCTTTATCTTATCTTTTTTTGGCAATCTTTATGTGAAGTAAAATGTCCTGAGTGGACACACAGTACTTCACTGTATTGCCTTGCACTGCGCTGAAAAAAGTAAAGCATGTTCTACTTTTTTTTCAGCACACTGCAAGGCAACACAGCAGTGTGAGCTTGCCCTATTTAGAGCCCTTGCATTAGCATCTGTTAAAAAATGGATGCTAACATAATGGAACCAGTGTGAATGGGGCCTAACTCTGTTTCCCCCACTTTGGGGGACTTCAACTCTTGATGCAATCTCCATAATGTAAAAACAATTAAAAACCTAATAGGTAAAGTGAAACTCTTTCATAATGGATGCTTGCTAGAGAGCTTGCCAATAATTTAGCAGGAAATAACAAGAATATGCAAAACAATGTTAAAGTGTATTTCCACTACTGTAGCCAAAACTGGCATAGCACCTACTTTATATTTGTTACATGTTCTCATTTTTACAAAGCATAACTAAAAAACATATTTTAAATGGCTGCTTGCCTTTTTTGCTTGCTTAAAAATAGCGTTCCCCTTTTATGTAATGTTAAATGTTGGGGTGTTATGGTTAGCATAATTAACCCAATCTGCGCTGCCTTGGGGGATCTTCGTTATCAGATCTAAACTGTAGCTCGCGGTATACTGAGACGCCGCAGTATACCGCGAGCTGCTGAAGCGGATCCCGACAATTATGTCTGGATCCGCCCAGCTGCGAGACTGACAGCTGGCTCTGACTATCTAGAGGCAGAGCCAGCTGTACCCGCCCCCTACCCCGTCCGTTCCGCCAGTCATCGCTGGCGGATCGGAGCGGGGAGGGGGGAATCCAGCCCCTCCCCTGTCACGGCAGAGAGCCGTGACTGGATCGAGAGGTGAGCGAACACCGGTATGTGTTCGCTCACCTCCCAATCTACTGAGCCGACCTGTGACAGTCTCATTGTCACAGGTCGGCTAGAACTATGAGGTGAGTGAAAAGCACTCACCGCACAGTTCTCCTTTAATATGATGTTTTAAAAAAAATTAATTTGCTAGACTATACTCATATCAAATTATTGGCATGTCCGTCTACAGCCAAGTGTACATGCAATTGATGGCTACTATTTCCAGCATAGGAGTACCAAACTTATCCAGCTAGGTAATGTTTATCCATCTAGGATGTAGTCAGTCGAATGAGCAGCAGTGGGTCAGTCCTTGACAGAGCATCTTTCTGGTGGCTCCACATATTCTTTCTATTTTGTAATTAAGGGTGCTCTTGAGGCTCCACCTGTTTGATTAGGAATCTTGCTCTCTTGCTCCATGCCTGCACCCCATCTTCTGAACCCAGGTTCATGCACCAGCATTCTATTTATACCCCCTGACACCCTGTGCACCTAAAGCAGTATGGCAAAACATACCGACACTTCAACACTGTTGCATATGTCCTAAATGGTCTGAATTCCCTGTGAAGCGTGACCTATTATATTATTTTGTGTGGTAAGGGTAACTCACTGGTTTTAGGCAGACCTTTGCTGCTGACCTTACTTGTCCTGACCTTCCTTGAACTCCTTAGCTACGTGGTTGCACCTCTTTCCAGTTACAATGCTCAGCGCATCAGAAAGCCAATATGCCCAAACTACACTTCTATCATCATCCTATTGGCACTGTCTCAGCTTCCTTTGACCCCTGCTAGTTCACCCATAACTCTGGCATGGATACCTTGTCTCTTTCAGTCCCTGGCTAGCTAATTCACCTAATATCTACAGGCTGCCACTGAGGGACACCTTGTTTAGGCTCTATAATTCACTGCATGATGGCACCCAAGTACCAGTTCAGACATATAAAACATTCTATAAAAAGGGTGGAACTAAATTTAAGGACTGGTGTATTAGTCGTAATAAAGCCTGAACTACAATTAGTAGCTTACATTTAGTGAGAAGAGGTCTCTCATTATATTTATGTATGTGAGAAGTGAAAGGAGAGAGATACAGGGGTTTCATTATATAAAAATTGACTTTAGCTCTTAATGTAGATTCTACTTACAGCCAATCAACATTACACAAATGGAGAAGATTTTTTCCGAGTTGGTATTGGGAGACACATTTCCAAAGCCCACACTTGTCAGACTGCTGAAGGTAAAATAAAGTGCTGTGACATATTTGTCTTTGATAGATGGTCCCGAGCTGGGGTCGCTGTAATTATACGGTTTCTTTATTTGATCACCCAGGGCATCCAGCCAGCTAATTTTGTGAATTAGGTAAGGTCGTTCCACATTGCCGATTGCATACCAGATGCAAGCAAGCCAGTGAGCAATTAATGCAAAAATACACATTAGCAGCATGAGGACAGCAGCACCGTATTCTGAGTATCTGTCCAGCTTCCTGGCTACTCTGACCAAGCGAAGTAGCCGCGCAGTCTTCAAGAGCCCGATGAGAGTAGTAGTCTGGGGATAAAAATCAAAGAAAAAATATTATTAAACTGTAAACATAGTAAGGTTGAATAAAGATCAAGGCCTATCAGGTTAAAGCGAACATCAAGGCCAGATTTCTGCATAGTCAACATAAATCATGGCCTAAGACAGCAGGACTACCAGGTTCAGCACACAGCCACCAACACATCATTTTCTAATTGGAAGTAATACTTTCCCATGTACAATGGAATAATGTTTAACAGTTCTGTGCAGACTTACACATTATCAGAGAACTCCCCCTGCAGATGGCAGTTTAATTCCACTTTAAGGTATGTTTCTGAGTCCTTACGATTTATTTATTTTTCTACCCATAAATATTTCATAGGGCACTTCCAGTGGTGTTGCGGTAAAACATTCCTGTATCACTTATCACTAAGGTTAGGCCGGCAATTGTTAGTGGTGCAATTATAAATGTAATGATAGTGTAATTATAGCTGTGATTAAAAGCGATTTTTACAAAGCAACCTTTAAATATGCAAAAGGTCAAGGGTTATGCATCCTAATTCCTGTAGCAGGAAATATAGCGTGATGCCGTCATTTATAATTTGGGCCCAAAGCCTTTGGCCGTAATACAAAAAAAAGTGTATGCAAACTTTATTTTATGGAAATGATTGTACAAGAGGTCTGAAAAAAAAGTAATTTTAACTGTATTTAAAACCAGAATTTATTTTTATTTTTTTGATAGATTAGGAAACAGTTAAAAGTCTTTTTATTTTATTTTTGCTTCCTGTCAGAAAAATTTCCATTCACTTCCTGTACCAGAGACACAGCAGGATTTAAAGTGACACTAAACTCAGGAGTTAAATCTTAAAAAAGCATTCAAGTACCTTAACTATTAACAGAAATGTATCTTATTTGTGTATCACTCGGCTGTAGATCCTCAAATCATCTCTAAATTGGTGCCGGCACTGTCCTACCTTCTGGAGGGTGTCTACTTTTGTTCCCTATGGTACCTGTGTGTGCTGCAAAGTAGCCATCGCTCCAAGCTTGCTCCCGTGATGGACTAAAATCTCAATACAAATTAGTAAACTAAACGTGAGATTGTAGTCCATCACGGTAACACGCTTAGTGGGGAACAAAAGTAGCCCCCCTCCAGAAGGAAGGACAATGTCAGCACCAATTCAGAGAAGATTTGAGGATCTACAGTCGAGTGATGCACAAACAAGCTATGTTTTTGGTATTAGTTAGGGTACTTGGATGGACTTTTGAGATTTAACTCCTGAGTTTAGATTTCTCCAATCTAGGACAGTTGTTACCAGAACAGGTTTCCCCACTGGAAGATGTCCCCTCATTTCTGTGGCAACTTAATAGTTTTGGATTTTCCATGACTTTCTGTACAATGATCACTGGGACCATCTAGAAGCATCTGTTTGTAGATTGCCATTACTAAACATTTCTAAAAGTGCGTTTGTTGTTATTTTGAAGATATAGGTAAAGTTCCTCTTTAATGTCTATGGCCTGCTCATGAAGGCTCAGCATCACAAGTGGACATTACTTCCTATTTCAGAGAGTTATGTACAGCACCCTGCCAGCCTATTCAACCAGCCATGATCTGCCTGCATTTCCTACAGAAGCACAGAGACCCACTGATGAGATCACTAGATCTAATAGTTATGTATTGAGAAAAGAAAGGTTGTATTTAATATTTTAATTAGCATGTTGATTAAGGGGGAAGGAGGAACTCAGGGAAAAAAAAGATCCTCTTCCCATCCCTCCCTCCTACCCCCATGTGCTCTACTTTTCAGGGTTTTTATTTTTCCATATTTTATGAAACAAGTTATACCTACCTATGACCCCCCTCTAGTTCCCTTGCCGGTGCCGTTTCTGGGTGCACAGGACTGCTAATCCAGAGCTGCAAATAAGCCCTTGCTGGTTGGTCCCCCACTACCCCTTGTGATGACATCATTCCTCTCCTGGATCCTGAAAGAACCCCACCACTGGACAGCCAATAGGAAGTGTCCATATTATGCAGGCAGTGATGAGGACACCTGAAGAAGGACTCCTCCAGATAAAAACACAGGAAGAGAGGAGATTAGGTACAGGAAGGTCAAGTTAAATTGGCATTTAGGTAGGGTTTTTATTTATTCATTTTTACAATCAGTTATATGGGGGGGGGGGGGGTGTTATTCTAGATATGTGCCTTCATTTCCACTGTAACTTAGCCTTCTGTATTTTGTAATAGGAGAGATCCGACTGTAGCTCCTGCTAGAAATGGACTTGGTATGTAGTTACAGAAGGGCTAAAACTTATTCTTTTGCTGTGGGCAAGGTACCAAAGTTATTTCATGCTTGGAATATTGTTTATGTATTCTTGTTACTAGAAGTATAACAAAAAGATGGTTGCAGCCAGTTTGAAACACCTTCTATGTGGACTTTTACTGTCTACCAAAAAAATCCAAACTGTCGACAATAGGAAGGCTGCTGTGATTACAAAACAATCTTAAAACTCTACATATACATAATTTATACTAAGATCAATTTCAAATTCAATTATTAAAAAACATAAAATATAAAATATAAAAATAAGAAAAAAACGCTGCAATAAATGAAAAAAATTGTACA